>NC_049902.1:5975961-6091773 GCF_001411555.2 Juglans regia | reverse complement strand
ACATTTGTGTATAAACATGGAATGACTCAACGAGGACACCATGAATTTAAGTAAAAATAAAACATCTTAGATGCTTTCTTTACTAAATGTTCGGTTTAGTGAGCATGTGGTAGAATTGCTTATTCTTGTTTATGTTAATTTACGGCAATATTATGTCTTTTGTGATTTAATATCTCATTTCTGAGTATATTTTTTTTAAAATATTTTAGAAGGTCGATTAAAGTAATAGCACTGTTGTGCATGTGCAAGCATGCTTGAGCACATAAGCTAGAAGCCTAGAATTAATGTAATTGATAGGATATAGTTTATATTGTTCATCTGCTAGCTAGCTAGGTGCATGGACCCCCTCACATGAAGAAACACTACACGAATATTTGCTGTAGTGAGTGTTCATGTGAGGAACCGTGTACACGCATTTCTCCTCAATAAAAGGATTGAAGAAACAATTTATATTTTTTTGAGTTTCATATATAGGAACAGTTAATTATTTGATAGTTTTAGAGTATAGATAAGGAGGTGTTCCTACCTTATTATCATATATATGATGTCATGATATCATTCAACTAAATTGCTTATATAGCAAGTAATTTTTAATGATAATATTAATTCGTGATAGATTGAAGTATGGACATGTCCATACTTCAGTGCTCAATGATGCTTCACAATTCCTAACATCGATTCTAGCTAGATTCATGTTATAATTATCTATTCACGACGATATAAATAAACCTCGAATTAAAGTATTTTCATGGAAGTGTATTTAAGCATCATCCTTGACTTATATGTACCTGTTTGATCATCGATCTTTTCTAACTTAAATTTTGGTTGGGAGAGAAAACTTAAAACAATTGACGAATAAGGCTCCGTTTAGATTCGAAAAGTGTTTCATCTTATCATTACAACTTTTTCAAATTTTCACACAAATGTAATAAAAAATTCAACTTTTTTAAATCTCAATTCAATTTTTTCAAATCACAAAATAATAATAATATTAAAAAAATAATATTCTAATAATATTTTTTTCAACTTTCATATTTTATCTAAAACCATCTCATATCATTTGATCTGAATCCAAATCAGCCAAGTCTTTTCTCCATCGACTCTAGCTAGCTAGTTGGATGGCGAGCAGCCGTGGATCGAGTACTTAAAATATTTGACCTCCCTCTCTTTTAGGGTAGGTTTGGATAGTGAGATGATAATTTTTAGTTTTAGATGAAAGTTTAAAATATTATTTTTTAATATTATTATTGTTTTGAGATTTGAAAAAATTGAATTGTTTATTATATTTTATATGAAAATTTAAAAAAATCATAATGATGATCAGACGAGACGAGATGAGATGAGAATTTTATGTCTCATCCGGCCACTTGTGTTTGTTATCATTTCCTCCATCTCTAGCTTGCGTGTTTTCTTTTATTTCCTTTTTGTACTTTTTTTAACGGACTTTACAAACAGTTCCTAAAAATATAAACGTGGAACGTAAAATGGAGCTACTGAATAAGTTATGATCACTTTTCAAAGTGCTCGATCGTGGGGAAAAAATAAAAATTGAGCAACAATAGTAATGAAATAAATAAAATCTTTGTGATCACCATTGTTTTGTACGTCTATTTATGCGATGCAAACCTAATAAAAGAAAGTAGTACTTTATGATCACTTATTTTGATAATAAAAGAAAGTATATAATAGCGTAGTTTATTTTAATAATATTCCAAGGTTTAGGCTTTGGAATCATAGAACTAGAAGCTTGCATGGTACACATATATTTGGATGAGTTTTTAGTGTAGTTGTGATATGAATTCTGATTGAAGATCTAAGAAGAAAGTCCATTTACAGATGCCACAGAACGCAAATTAAGGTAGCTGGTAGACTTTGTCATGGTAGATCTAAGCTGCTTATAAGTGATCATGATGAAAAATATTTTAATGATTTCTTTTATGTTAAATAAGATTTTTGGTAGTAGAAGAACAATGGTAAATCGCTCCAAGATAGCTTCAAGAATTTGAGCAGTTGACGAGAGATAGGCTTCGTGGTCTCCCGAAGGGGGCCATGGCGGCCAAGGATTCTGGTCGACGTTCCTTTGCTGATATGGTATCTGTGGTTCCGCAACCACTTCCAGAATTATTGGTGCCTCATCGTGGGCCAAAGTACGTGGATGGCAAAATGTGTTTTCAGTTCACCAAGGAGCAAATTGCTCGATCTGCGGAACCTTTTCGGTTCTCTATTGTGCTGAAGTTTATAAGACAGAGACCTTCATTGGATGTGATCCGGTCGTTTATACATCTCCGCTGGGGATTATCTTGCATGCCGATGGTTACAGCTATGCGGAGATCAAGAAATGTTTTCATTCAAATGACTAATGAGCAAGATTTCATCAAAGCAATATCTCGTGAATCTTGTGAAATAAATGGGATTCAGTATCGTGTTTTTCACTGGACTCCAGAGTTTAATGAAGATGAGGAACCGTCTTTGGTCCCAGTTTGGATTGTGCTGCCGGGGCTTCCTCCAAATTTCTATCATGAATCTTTTCTTAAGATTTTAACTGCTCCGATTGGTAAGTTCATTAGAAGAGATAATACAACCAACTGTGCAACCCGCACGGATGGAGCTCGTTTATGTTTGGAGATGGATGCATCAAAAGAACCAATTTCGTATTTCTGGATTGGGATGCCTGGATCGGGCCGCAAGCAAGAAATCATATATGAGACGCTTCCAGCATTTTGTAATCATTGTAAAATTCAAGGGCACAATGCTAGTACTTGTAAATTGCATAATCGGAGTGATGGAGAAAAGATTTGGATACGAAAGAATGTAAAAGATTCGGAAGAAAAAAAAACAGAGATTCAAGTGGAAAATAATGTTGAGTTGGATAAAGGTAAGGGAGTGATGTTGATGGAAGCAGGAATGGATCAAGGAGATACGGATAAAATAATTTCCTCGCAGGATCAAACTCGGAATTATGGTGATCAAGAAATGGGTGAAAAGGAGGGGGAAGCTATGGATAAGTTGAAGGGTCACGAAATGGATGTTAGGATGAGTGAAGAAAATGAATTATCTGGTAAGGATTATCATGTAGAGGAGATAGTAGATGAAGAAACAGAGGGAGTAAAAATGAATGAATTGGTGAAGTTGGCAGGGGAGGGGTTGATGGCAGAGAGGTTTGCTGGGGTTGTTGATACAGAAAATTTGGATAGTAATTTGATTTTTGAAAAGGCTTTAGAGCCGATAGTTTCTGATTCGGAGCTACGGAAAATACCTGAGGAGAATACTGAATGTATGGAGGATACAGTTTCTGAACCAGATACGGAGCTTAACGTGGAACATTTTTCGAAACAAAAAGACTATGCTTCGGATAATGAGGGAGCGAATGTTAAGCGAAAAGGAACGAGGAAAATATTTCAAAAAGTTCAAAGTTCGAATCGGGTAAGTTCTTGGCCAAATAAATTTTCTTTATGATTGGTCCTATTTTATCATGGAATATTAGAGGATTTGGAACTTCTAGAGATCGTTTAAAAAGTTTGGTTAGGAAATTAAATCCGAAAATTGTTGCGTTAATGGAACCTTTTGCTTCATCGGATAAGGCGCAGGAGGTTGCTCGGTTTCTTCATATGGATAAGTTTATTATAAATGAGGGGGAGTCTGGTAAGATTTGGGTGTTTTGGCATGATGATATTTCAGTTCAGCCGATTATTTGCAAAGAACAATATATTTTAATTCGCGTTGGAGTGGAAAATAACGCAGTTATTTGTTGTTTTGTTTATGCAAAATGTAATTTGGGTGAGAGGAGAGAATTGTGGGAGTCTCTCAATGGTCAACTGATAGGTAATGAACCTTGTATTATTGTAGGGGATTTTAATATTATAAGGGAAGACTCGGAGTGTAGAGGTGGTAGATCACGTCCGAGAAGGGCTATGGAGGATTTTAATAATTGGATTGATAATTGTGGTTTAATAGATATGAAGTCGTCGGGTAGAAGATTTTCTTGGTGTAATGGCCAAAGAGGGTTAGCTCGTAGCTGGGCAAAATTGGATAGAGGTTTAGTTAATGCCAGCTGCTTGACTAAAGTTCCAAATATGAATAATTGTTATTTATCGAGATCAACTTCTGATCATTCGCCTATGTTTATGCAATTTCAGTCCGATCTTTTTAAGTATGGACATTCTCCATTTCGGTTTCAGCAGATGTGGATTGAGCATCCAGACTTTCAGCAGTTTGTGGGTAGGATTTGGACAGAGGAGGTGGGTGGTTTTGGTCTTCTGAAGCTGGCTTTGAAGCTTAAAAAATTGAGAGGTTCTTTACGTGAATGGAATAAGGGTATCTTTGGTAGAACTGAAACTCATATTCAGGGGTTAGAAAATAAAATTGAGGATTTGGAATCTATTTTACAACAAGACTGGAATCCGGCGATAGAACAGGATCTTGTTAGTACCAATATGGAGTTAGTTAGTTGGCGTCGAAGGGAAGAAATTAGATTGGCTCAATTGGCTAAAATTAAATGGCGGGCGGAGGGGGACCAAAATTCATCTTTCTTTCATGCGATTTTGTCTTATAAACGGAAACAAAAAGTCTCGGACATGAGTTTACAAGATGGGACTTATTTGGGATCTCCTGAGGAGATCCATTTAAGTGCTGTCAATTATTTTTCAAATTTTTTACAATCTGATAGGCATGATAGTTTACCGGATTTAACGCATATTATTTCGCCTGTTATTTCTTTGGAGGATAATGCGATTCTTGGGGCTATTCCTTCGATTAATGAAGTGAAAACTGCTCTGGATTCCATTCCTTCTAATAGTGCGCCAGGGCCGGATGGTTTTGGTTCAGGTTTTTTTAAGAGTGTCTGGGAAATTATTAAGATGGATATTATGGCTGCGGTGGAAGAGTTTTTTAGAGGTGGTAAATGGTCGAGATTTTACTCGTCGTCTTTTGTGGTTTTAATTCCTAAGATGGATAAGCCTAATGGGTTTGATAAATTTAGACCAATTAGTCTTTGTTTGGTGTTTTATAAAATTTGCTCTAAGGTGATTGTAAACCGTTTGGCTGTTTTGCTTCATAAAATTATTTCTGTTGAGCAAGGTGCGTTTATTCCTGGAATAAGTATTTTTGAGAACATTAGTTTAACCCAAGAAATGGTCCATTCTATTAATAAAAAAATTCATGGGGGTAACGTGGTATTGAAGCTTGATATGGCTAAAGCTTATGATCGTGTTGAGTGGGATTTTCTATTGAAGGTACTTCAATCTTTTGGGTTTTCTTCTGCTGTTTGTGGTCTTATTAAGGAGTGTATTACTACGCCTTGGTACTCGATTTTAATGAATGGTACTACAAAAGGTTTTTTTAAAGGTGGTAGAGGATTGAGGCAAGGGGATCATTTGTCGCCTTATTTGTTTATTATTTTACAGGAGGTTCTGTCTCGTCTTATAAAACAAAAGGTGGAAGAAAAAAGTTTTGGCCATTTTTCTCAACCTAGAGGTACGATTTTAGTATCTCATCTAATGTATGCGGATGATGTGGTTATTTTCACTAATGGTGGTTGTCGATCAATTCGGTGTCTTCTAAATATTTTGAATACATATGAAAAGTGGTCTGGTCAATTGATTAATAAAGAGAAAACTGCTATGTATTTTTCCAAAAATCTTTCGATGGCTAGAAGAAGGAATCTTAAACGATTGACAGGATTCTCAGAAGGTAAGTTTCCTTTTAAATATTTGGGGGTGCCTATTGTGTCGGGGAGAATGAAAATTAGTGATTTGGAAGAGTTGGAGAACAAGGTTAAAAGAAAAATTAGTGGTTGGAAAATGAAACTTCTTTCAGCAGGGGGCCAAGTGATTTTATTGAGACATGTTTTGGCTAGTATGGCGTTGCATCAACTAGCAATTTTACAAGTTCCAAAGTTAATTATTTCATCTTTAAATCGGTTAATAAGTGCTTTCTTTTGGGGAGAAAAGGATGGAAAGGGTAAGAAAAAATGGGTTGCTTGGAGGAATATTTGTTTGCCATTAGAAGAAGGAGGTTTAGGTATTAGATCGTTTGATGATATGCAAATGGCTCTTCATTTAAAGCTTGCCTGGAAATTGATGCATGAAGATTCGCTTTGGACAAATTTTTTTCGATCAAAATATGTGGGGAATAAACCTTTGATGTTGTTGGATTCTAAAAAGGGGACAAGTTTTTGGCGGATGATTGTTAGAAACATTCCTACAGTTTTGAGTAATTCTAAATGGAAAATTCGAGAAGGAAATGTATTTTTTTGGTATGATAAATGGTTGGATCAGGGGCCTCTTGCTGATAATGTTTTGGTAAGTGAGCAACCTCTTTTGAAGATAAAAGATTGTATATTGGATAGAGGATGGGATATGGAGAGGTTAGAGAGGCTTGTCGGGTCTGAAGCTGCAGAGAGGGTATTAGAGGTTTTTGCAAATTGCAAAGAAGGCAGTGATTTGTTAATTTGGACTCCTAGTGAAAGTGGTAAGTTTTCAACAACATCAGCGTGGGATTGTGTTCGTGTTAGAGGTCAGAATTTTGAGGGGAATAAGTGGATTTGGAATAGCATTCTTCCAAAAAAAAATTCGGTATTTATGTGGAAGGCTTGGCATGGAGCTTTGGCTGTGGATGATAAAATTAGAAGAATTGGTATTCCTTTAGTCTCAAGATGTAATTGTTGTATTCAAGGACATTATGAGGATTTAAACCCATGTTTTATTTGCTGGTGAAGAGGCTGCCGAAATCTGGAAGAAAATTGGAGTTATGCTTGGGCTACCTATTGGAAGGACCTGGTATGAAACATGTCTAAGTTGGTTTAGGAGAGCTTCTAATGCAACGTATTCTGGAGTCATTTTGGGTATATTACCTACTGTGATTTCGTGGAGGCTTTGGACAAGGAGATGTAAAGCCCGTATAGAAGGGAAAATTGAATCTGGTCAAGTTGTGTGGCAATCTATCAAACAGTGGGTGGGCATTATTTGTCAAGGGTTTTCAAAGCCTAAGAAATTTAATAAGATTGACCTTTACATTCTTAATTGTTTTAATTTACAGCAACTTCCAATCAAAAATCAAAAAAATGATTACATAGCTTGGTCTAAGCCAGAGCCAGGTCGAGTGAAGCTCAACATAGATGGAAGTAGTCTTGGGAATCCAGGTGTGGCAGGGGCAGGAGGTGTGATCCGGGATACACATGGGAATCTGTTGTTAGCCTTTTCAAAGAACATTGGTTATGGTACTAGTAATTATGCTGAGTTGAGAGCTCTAGTGGAGGGTGTCAAACATTGTAAGAATTTGAACTTTAGTGCAGTAGACGTTGAATTGGATTCGAAAGTGGTGCTGGCATGGTTAGATAATAAACGCTATGGTAGCTGGTATTTGGAGGATTATTGGGAGGAACTGCTAGTTCAGAGTATTAATATGGATATACGGTTTATGCACATTCATAGGGAAGGAAATGGGGCTGCGGATTGGCTAGCTAAAAGGGGGGCAACTGATGGTGATGTGGTATGGCAGAGCAAGGGGGAAGTTTCTCCTCTGTTTCGGGGGTTGGTTAGAGTTGATAAATGGGGTCTTCCTTCTGATAGGCGGAACAGATAGATGAGGCTTGTGAATGTTTCTGGGTTTCGTTCCGTGTGGAGTTTTCGTTCCGTGCGGAGATGAGTCTTGTGGCTTGGTTCGGGGATCGGTTTTGTATTTACGGGTTTAAGCGGGTTGATTTTGTTTTCTTTTTTCCAGTTTTGTTTTGCTAGTATGGGTCTGTTCTTTTAGTTGGTTTTGTAGTTTGTTGTTGGGTTTTGGTTTAGATACTTGGGATGGTCTCTATCCTGAGTGTCAGTTTTGTTACCACGGTTTTCCTCCATCATAAGTGAGGTTGATTAATAAAATTGGGACGGGGCCACTAATGCACGGGTGGTTTCCGGCTCTTATATAAAAAAAAAAGTGATCATGATCAGTACTTCTATCATATTACCGCAATATAAGTTATTTCAAGATGATTAGGGGGTGTAAACAAGTCGAGTTTGAATGAGTAGGGCATGCAGGTCTAGCATTGTTCATTTAACTGTTTATTCAAACATGAGTCAAGTTTCAATCATTATCGAGTTAGATTTTATGTTTACAAACAATTTATTTAATATTCGAATGAGTTCAACGTTATTCACGAGCTCCATCATTTTAATTAGTAGATTATTTATGTTACATTTAATTACTTTATTTAAAAATTTTGGCAAACAACTTTTTACTTTTTGCTAGTATCAATGATTATATTGATAAGGATTTCAAATAACATGCTTAGTATTTAGAACATTTATTAGAACATTCATGATGCCTTTTAATCTCTAGTCTTTAAATACTAAAAGTACTGATATGTTTAGAAATATATAATATAGAGCTAATACTATATATAAAAAGAATAATAAATACGGAGCTATTCAAGTTTATACAAGATTTTATGATTGGAATCGAGTTTTATACGAAAAGAGTCGTTCAATAAACAATTACATTAATTTTTACATTAACAAACGGCTCATGATCTATTAAATGAATCGAGCATATGAAGTCGAATTCGACCGATCCCATCTCAAGTGGCATATTTATTTACACCTCTTATAAAGACCATCATGAACCACAAATGTCTCTTTAATTTCTACGAGATGAGGGACCAAGACTTTGACAAAAGTGCACAAAAATGCAATAATCTCTAATATAATTGATATATATTTTTCTCTTCCCGACGCAAGTTGTACGTGGACTGTGTCTAAGATTGGAACGAAGACTACCTCCTTCAACGCGATTATGGATCCCAACCCTCGCCTTACGCAACACAAGATTGTCGACAAAGGCACAAATATTCTTCCGAGGAGTACATATTTTCCTTTTCCCATAATTTTCAACCTTGAATTGCGGCAAAATTGTTGTGGGGAAGTAGGGTGTATACGAAAGGATGAGATCAAGATATCTTAAGTTCTTGTTGAACTTGAAACCTTTGAGTAGAAAAGAGAGAGAAACAATATTAATTGAGTCTTGTTTCCAGATTCAAATAATATTAAACGTTCAATAAATATTGTAGAGCCTACTTTATAATTATATGCTCTAGAATTCGGACAAAAATTTTAAAAAATCATTTTCCAAATAGGATCACTGGTAGGCCGCTCATATAAGATGGTTTATAAATAGATCCTTTAACTATCATACGCTCTACATACCAAAACAATGGGTTCATTCACCATTAAGAAAGTATTTTCCCAGCTTCTCATCACGTTTGTCTTGTTCATGTCCAATTTGGTTTCATTACCAGAAGCTGCATTTTCTTCTAATTCTTCCAAAGAAGCTACTGCTCTTCTTACATGGAAAAACAGCCTTCCAAACGAATCCCAATCTCACTTATCTTCATGGACTACTTCAGTTTCTTCTTCCAATCTAAACCAAATTAGGAATCCGTGCAAGAATTGGCTTGGTATTTCATGCAACTTTGCTGAAAGTGTCATCCGAATAAACCTTACCAACTCTAGCTTACAAGGTATGCTTCATGAATTTTCATTTTGGTCATTTCCAAATCTTGTCTATGTTGATCTTTCCATGAATGCTCTCTTTGGAACCATTCCACCTCAAATTAGCTACCTGTCAAAACTCAAATATCTTGAATTGTCGTTTAATAAGTTTTCAGGTAAAATCCCACCAGAGATTGGCCTGCTAACTAATCTTGAAGTCCTCCACCTTGCTCGTAATAAATTGAATGGCTCAATTCCTAAAGAAATTGGGTGTCTAAGCTTTCTAACTGACCTTGCTCTTTTCAAAAACCATTTAGACGGTTCCATTCCTTCTTCTTTGAGCAATTTGAGCAACTTAGTTAATTTGTTTCTCTATGAAAATGAACTTTCTGGTTCCATTCCTGCACAAATGGGAAACCTCTCAAATTTGGTCAAACTTTTCATTAATACCAACCACCTGACAGGTCCAATCCCTCCAACCTTTGGGAACTTGAAAAAGCTAACCACCATGTATATGTTTGGTAATTTACTTTTTGGTCATATACCTACAAACATTGGAAGTTTGAAGTCCCTTGAAAAATTAAGCTTGTTTGGAAATAATCTTTCCGGTTTAATCCCGACATCATTAGGAGACTTGGAAAATCTTACACTTCTTCATCTCTCTGGTAATAACCTTTTCGGACCCATTCCTCCAGAATTAGGAAATTTGAGTTCCATCAACGATCTACAATTGAGTGAAAACCAGTTGCATGGTCCTTTTCCAACTTCATTTGCTAATTTGAGCAACTTGAAATCTTTATTCCTTCGTGATAATGACCTTTCTGGTCCCATTCCTCAAGGAATAGGAGATCTCATTAACTTGGTTACTCTACAATTGGACACAAATCAATTTATTGGTCATTTGCCTAAAAACATTTGCCATAGTGGATTGCTTGAGAACTTTTCTGCAAGCAACAACCATTTGGTTGGTCGAATCCCCAAAAGCTTCAAAAATTGCACAAGCTTAGTCAGAGTCCACTTGGAAGGTAACCAATTTGTTGGAGATATATCTGATGACTTTGGTGTCTATCCAAACTTGACCTTCATAGATCTAAGCCACAATGGATTTTATGGAAAAATTTCAAGTAATTGGGCAGAATGTCATCAATTACAGACCCTACTAATTAGTAGGAACAATATTATTGGTAGCATACCACCCGAGATTGGAAACTGGACTCAGCTTGGTGAACTTGATCTCTCTTCTAATCGTATAGTTGGGATGATTCCAAAAGAGCTCGGAAGGCTAATTTCTCTAGTGCGATTGAGGATGAATGACAATCAAATCTCTGGTGATATACCTTTGGAGTTTGGATTGTTGACTAATCTCGAATATCTTGACCTATCCACAAACAAGTTGAATAAGTCCATTCCAAGTAATTTTGGGGATTTCATGAAATTGAACTACTTGAATTTAAGCCACAACAATTTTAGTGAAGGGCTTCCACTTCATCTGCTGAGCTTATTTCATATCACCAAGCTAGATATAAGTTATAACTCTTTAAATGGAGTGATACCAGCAGAGATTAGCAAAATGGAGAGCTTAGAGATCTTGAATCTCTCCCACAATAATCTTTCCGGCTTCATTCCAAAAGCCTTTGAAGAAATGCGTGGCTTGTTGTATATTGACATATCCTACAATGAGTTGCAGGGCCCCATTCCCAATTGCAAAGCATTTTTATATGATCCCATAAGAACATTACAAGGGAACAAGGGACTGTGCGGTAACGTTTCAGGACTACAACCTTGCAATTCTTCCATGATACACAAATATAGCTCAAGAAAGGGACACAAAGTCGTGTTTCTTGTCCTCTTTTTAGGAGTGCCTTTGGTTCTGCTTTCTTTCTTCGGATTTTTTCTCTTTATGCGAAGAAGAAAGAAAGATCGAGAATCAAAACAAAGTAAGATCCAAGATGAAGTATTTCTTTTTGAATCACGTTTTGATGGAAGAGCATTGTATGAAGATATCATAAGAGTAACAAATGGTTTCGATGCTATATATTGCATTGGGAAGGGAGGACATGGAACAGTCTATAAAGCAAATTTGCCTTCAGGTGCTATCATAGCTGTGAAGAAATTCAACCAGCCACTTTGTGCAAGTGAGAAGAGATTTGACAAGGCATTATTGAATGAGATAAGGGTATTAACAGAAGTAAGACATCGAAATATCGTAAAACTTTATGGTTTCTGTTCCAATGCACAACATTCATTCTTGGTTTGTCAGTATCTAGAAAGGGGTAGCTTGGCCTTGATCTTGGGGAACGAAGATGCTGCTAAAATATTAGACTGGAGTAAGAGATTGAATATTGTTAAAGGCGTGGCTTATGCCTTGTCTTACATGCACCATGATTGCTCACCTCCAATTATTCATCGTGACATATCAAGTAGCAACATCTTGCTGGATTCTCAATTTCAGGCTCATGTTTCAGACTTTGGTACTGCTAAGATTTTAAAGCTAGACTCATCCAACTGGACTTCATTTGCAGGCACTTATGGTTATGTTGCACCAGGTAAGTTTTTTTCCTTCTTCTATCATAGAAAAAACATGCATGTGTTAATTTTGTTAGTCTTTTTTTTTTTAATTTTTTTAATTATTGTTATTATTTTTGAATTGTTTATTTATTTTTTATTTTTGCAGAGCTTGCTTATACAATGAAGGTAACCGAGAAGTGTGATGTATATAGCTTTGGGGTGTTGGCAATTGAAATCATCAAGGGAAAACATCCGGGTGATTTCATCTCCTCACTATTAGCTACATCAGCAAAGGAAAACACACAAGTGAAGGATGTGTGGGACCAACGCCTTCCATTTCCAACACTTCAAGTTGAGAATGAACTTAAAACAATTGTAAAGCTTGCCTTGGAATGCTTAAATGTCAACCCACAATCAAGGCCGACGATGCACATGATTTCTCAAGCTTTATCAACCAATATTGCACATTCCTAGAGCCATCCATATATGCATTGACAACATGAAAGTCGAGAGTGGAAGGTTATCTATATTGACTACCGATACTAAAAATTAAGGACAATATGTGCTGCAGTCATGTTTTAGTCGAGAGCATTTTCTTTCCATCCCAACTATATATATGTGTGTGTAACCTCAGTTGGAAATTATTGTATGAATGTTTTTGGGATTCCTATCTTATTAATAAATTATGTTCTTCAATTTAATTCCAACTATACTCTCCATTCCAGTTGAGAAATACTTTAACCATAAAGTGACTACACAAAAATAAAACTACAAATTGACATGCCTTCATGCGGTAGTACGTACGTTAGATTGTAAAGTTATTTTTATTATAAAGTAGATCTAACGAATTACATGAACTCACGTCAATTTGTGTATTTACTTTTGTATAATCCCTTTGTGTCTCTAGCACTTCTCGACGCAGTTTACACCAGTCTACCATAGTGTCTAATTTTGGGAGTATATTTGTGACATTTCTTTTTGCAAGTTGAAGGTTTGTTCTTCTCACTAAATTTTAATAAAAATCCGGCCTGTGGAAGCTTTGGACACCAGTTTTTTTTTTTTTTTCTTGTTATTATGGAAGTTTATATATATATATATATATATTATATACATATTTTTAGAGACAGATTAAATTATATTCGTAACTTCTATCAATAGCAAAACAAAATAGTAGCTCATGGTGGGCATGAATAGCCAGATGGTGGCCGCAGGTAATTCCCATCGTGCAGCTAGCGGTCAATATTCCATACATAGGGAGATTAGTAGTCTGCATGGGGAGGGCCGCCAGGCAAATCAGGGGAGATTTTCCCCATTGACGCTGATGTACGTAGTTTTAACATATAAAAATATAGTGTTGGCATATTTATTGACTTAAGTAAATTCTAGGCTAAAGCTGTTTAAACAAATTGCAATTATATCGAATTTGCTAGATTAATTTCACTAGAGTACCTTGGAAGGATAATTGCTAATACTTTCTTGAGATAGCTGACAAGACATGATTAATCAAGCAAAAAAAAAGAAAAAAAAAAAGAGTATTTGTAACAAATATGACTATTTGCAATGGGAATGGACTCATTTTAATATGAAATAGATGTTTGTAACAAATAAATGACTACAAATAAGTCATTTTTACTGCAGTGAAAAATTTAAATAGTTTTTCTAGATGTTAGATTGCTAGGTCAAGTGAAAATTCATGATTTCTGAGTCAGAAATAAGGAATTTTCACTTGACCTAGCTAACTTCCACAAAAACTATTGGAATTTTTGGGGTTGAAATAATTTTTGTGGATGACTAAAGTGTTGAGGATTATATTTCTAGATGCTCAATAGGAGCCGTGATTGAGGGAACTGGGCAACCTTCATTGTCAAGACGTTTTTTAAATAGTTTTACTCTAATTTGAGTAGTCCGATCCTTCCTATGTAATCATCCTTATACATAACTAAATCTACGTGTAGAGCAGTTATTTTAGAAATCCAAACTTGTTTCTTATAAGAGAAAAGCTTATTTATATGAGACTTAGAGATGTTTGGAGAAATGGTTTGAATTAAGTTGTTTTATTGGATTTTGGAAAATGAGAGAGAAAAATATTATAAAGTTTAAATATTGTTAGAATATTATTTTTTAATATTATTTTTGTTTTAGAATTTGAAATAGTTGTATTAATTTTTGTACTTTATTTGGAAGTTTGGAAAAAAATTAAGGATTAGGTAATAATTAGATAAAAAAGTTTAGATAAAATATGAAATTGAAAAATATTTTTATTTGAGTACTGTTTAAGAAGGAAATTACTAGAAATTTTATGATGAGATGGCTTGTTTCCAAACAAGCCCTTAAGCTTAAGATAGTTTTGTGGATTTTTTTAGAAAGCTACCAAGTATTGATAGTTTTTACTTTTTATTCCCAAAAATGCAAAGGTGAAAAGTATCCTACTTTACAACCGCACTTTGTTACTCTTGAACTTGTCCCGTCCGACCCCTTTTACTGATAGTTGCATGCGTCGTGTTCTGACAACTTGTAGCCAGAAATAAGTCAGCGAAGCCGCCGCGAAGGGTTGAGCTCTATCACAAATGCCAATCATTCTATATTTCAATAGTACATACTTGTTGGGATATTTGTAGAGGCTGAATTGACCTTACATGGCAAGCTGATCACTTCCTTGTAAACACGTTTCTCAGCACTCAGAATTTAGCCTTTGATAGCATCTACCTGGCGTCGATATAATCACTAGGATTTATTTCTCAGATCCAAATCTTATTGTGATATGGTTCGTTATGTTCCTATGTCGGTCATCATGCCCTTCTAGAGTTTATCTTTGACATCATTGGGATACATGTGTATACCTTTTATCTCTAAACCCAGCTTTTAATGTAATAAGATCCTTTTAACTGCCTTTGTCACATGAACATCTTGTGATGCCTTTAGTCGCCAATGGCTCCTTCCTCACCTATTGAACATAATCATACCCAACAGTTTTTATCTGCCTTTCCGCCACAAAGAGTCCTTGGGTAAGAGTTCAAAACTTATTTACATTTTATATTTCTGATTCTCAAAATAGTTTGTGTAAATCACACACACACACACACACACACACACACACACATATATATCTCTATGACGTGCTGCAGCGGAATTACCTGGCTATCTGCCCCATTTTGGGTGGTAGTTTCTTTTAGTGGGTTTAAGTGTGTTCCATTTCATTAAAAAAAGAAAAACTAAGCTGCAGGTCTTACAAACTGATCTATGCCTTTATGTAACATTACTATATTCAATTTGGTTTGCTTTGGAATTAATTTGCCATTTCTATTGCACATGGCACATTTCTATGACCATGTCCAATCAAAATTTCAATATAATTTCAAAATCTTTTCGAGATCTTTATTTCAGTCCCGTACGCACATGCACTTTATAATAGTAATTTGTTCTCGGAGTCTCATGGGACTATTTAGAAAGTACCAATTAAAAACGATAGGATCCACATTCTCGATCAGACTGATGCAACCATATTTGATTCTCACTAAAAACTCTGGCCAACTACGTCTAAAAAAAAAGATCAAATTTGTGGCTGAATAAACAAAATTTGTAGTACTTGTACAACAATGGAAAGAAAGAAATGCCAGATATATATTTTATATATACTTAAGCCTTTGGTGATCACATCGATCTAGACTAGAGACTAATTTGGACATTAAGAAACAATTGCCAGATCTGATGAAATGATCTCTTATTGACGACAACAAACGAGGCTAGACTAGATCAGACAGAATGGGGATATATATATATCAATAATATTATGATTGTGTGTATGAACGATATTTGGTGGAAGAACCATGCATGCATGCTTAACGTACGTACAGAATGCAAACGTATCATACAAAGGCCTTTATTTGTTAATTTGGATGATCCGAACTGAACTGTTCATGAACTATATATCATGATCTTTGCCTCGCCAAGTCATGAGAGTACTCCAGCTCCCGGGGACGGGCTTCCACCAAAATCTAACAAGAATTGAGGTTGGCCGGCTCCAGGTGTTAGAGGATACAGGCCAAACTACAAGTCGTTTAGTCCCTACTATCCCTTGTACATAAACTGTCATCTTTTTCATTATTCTTTGATTTGTTATTCTACTTTACAGATGTCACTAGCTCATTTGAACTTACGGTTAGTTAGTTAGAACTTTCTGCTGTATATATGTTTTGCATTCTCTGTATACGAAAACAGAACAATACAGAGGAATAAAGTTCTTCTTCCATCCACTCGTCTCTCTATTTTCTTTACTGTTTTTGCCAAGTCTGGCTGTGTTGCAGCACTGGTTATCATCTTCTTACATGGTATCAAAGAGCCACTGAGAGATATATCGATGGAAAATCCCACCTCCCCCAAATCCAGTTCAGACCTTAACACAAATACCTCCTTCAACCCTCATTCAGACCTTAACACAAATACCTTATCTCGCTACCTCAATCTCTCTGATCCAGCAAATCCTTTTCGCCTGGATCATGGAGATAACCCAGCCATTACTCTCGTTTCTGAACTTCTTACTACAGACAACTATGCCACTTGGTCTCGTGCCATGCGCCGTGCCCTTCGTGCGAAAAATAAAATTGGTTTCATCAATGGTAACCTCTTGCAACCTACTGATTCCATGGACCCTTTATTTGACCTATGGGAAAGGTGCAATGACATGGTCGTTTCATGGATACAAAACTCTGTAAGTCCCTCCATTAAATCTAGTGTTGTTTTTGTTGATGATGCTAAGGAAATTTGGCAAGATCTTTAGGACCGTTTCTCTCAACAAAATGGCCCACGAATTTTCCAACTCAAGAAAGCCTTAGCTAGCCTTCTTCAAGAACATGATTCAGTAAGTATATATTATGGTAAGCTGAAGACTCTCTGGGATGAACTCTCCATCTATGACCCTATTCCCGTATGTAATTGTGGCACCATGAAAACACTTTTAGATCGATATCAGAGAGATTGTGTTCTTCAGTTTCTAATGGGCTTACATGACTCCTACTCTCCCATCCGAGACCAGATTATGTTGATGGACCCCATTCCCTCTGTCACCAAAGTATTCTCCCTCATTCAGCAACAAGAAAGGCACCACCAAATGATCTCCACTGTCCCTTCCACTGAAACCATGGCACTGGCCATTAAGAAACCATTTTCTCCTTCACGATTTTCCAAAACAAATCCTTCTTCCAAAAAGGACAGGCCCTATTGCAGCTACTGTAAAATCTCTGGCCATTTATTGGAAAACTGTTTCAAACTTGGCAATGCAGCAGCCCCCATTTGTTCCCACTGTAACTTAACTGGCCATACAGTCGACAAATGCTACAAGCTGAATGGTTACCCACCTGGTCACAAGTTTCATGTCAAGCAGCAACCTCCTGGTTTTCTTGCTAACCAGGCCACTCTTTCTAATGCTACTGAATCTGAAATTGTTAGTGATGACAGGATTGGTTTGACCAAACTTCAATATCAGCAGCTTATGTCTTTGATTCAATCTCAGGATTCTTCAATTGCAGCCAATGTTCTTCACTCTGGCACTCAACCTCAACCCTCTAACTCTCCTGTCCATTCTTCCAAAATGTCTGGTATATCTACATCCTTCTCTACACACACACACGGTTTCCTACATAATTCTTCTTCCAATTGGGTAATTGACACGGGTGCCACAGACCATATGGTCTGTAGCACTTCTCTTTTCACCTCAATTACCTCAGTTGTTGCTTACTCAGTCAAGCTTCCCAATGGAAGCTCAGCCTCAGTAACACATGTTGGTACCATTCATTTGACAGATACTATCATTTTGAGGGATGTTCTTTGTGTCCCTTCATTCTCATTTAATTTAATTTCAGCAACCAAGTTAACCCATTCTCTAAATTGTTGTTTGTTTTTTTTCTCAAATTGTTGCTTCATTCAGGACCTGCCTTCTTGGAAAACGATTGGGAAGGGTGAGCTAAGACATGGCCTGTACTACTTGGTCTGCACAAACGTCTCTCCTTCAGCCCTTGCACTATCCCTCTCAGATTCTACTCATAACACTCACACAGATTTTTCTTCTTCAGCTTCTATTGTTAATTCTGATGCTCATGCTGATCTCTGGCATTGTCGCCTGGGTCATTTATCTATTTCTAGATTAAAATTGGTTTCTGACCCTATTGTAAGCAAGCACACAGATTCCATTAATGAAAAACCTTGCCACATTTGTCCATTAGCAAAATTTCATCGATTGCCCTTTCATGACAGTGTTCATTCTTCATCTAGAATATTTGAACTAATTCATTGTGACTTATGGGGACCTAGTCCCACTGTTGCACATGATGGTTCTAAATATTTTTTGACCATTGTGGATAACTTCTCTCGTACAACTTGGCTTTATTTACTTTCTACCAAAGCTGAAACTAGAGCATGCATCAAGTCCTTTTATAATTTGGTGGAAACACAATTTGGACTCAAAATTAAAACCCTACGAAGTGATAATGGTGCTGAGTTTTGCATGACAGATTTTTTTAATGATAAAGGCATTATTCATCACAAAAGCTGTGTGGAAACCCCTCAACAAAATGGCATTGTTGAGAGGAAACACCAGCACTTGCTTAATGTAGCTCGTGCCCTACTTTTCCAAGCCAATTTGCCTTTAGAATATTGGAGTGACTCTCTTTTGACAGCCACATATATCATCAACAGACTTCCAACCCCACTTTTAAAAAATAAAACTCCATATGAGCTTCTGTTTAACAAAAGACCTGCTTATGCTCACATGAGAGTATTTGGTTCCTTATGTTTTGCAGCCACCCTTTTACATGGTAGAAAGAAATTTGACCCTAGAGGTCGAAAATGTGTTTTCCTTGGTTATCCCTTTGGAATAAAAGGATACAAATTGTTAGACCTTACCAACCACACCATTTTCATTTCAAGGGATGTAATTTTTCATGAGTCCATTTTTCCCTTCCAAAATCCCACCCTTTCCCCATCACCTCCTTCTCTAGAGTCTCACTTACCCATATTTTCATCTTCCCCACCTCTTGCCTCTAATTTTCAGCCCCTTTCTCCTGCACCTTCCATTCCTTCAACTATTTCCACTCCTGCCCATTCTACCCCCTCTACTGTCAGCATATCACCTCCTTCACTAATCACTGAGTCCCCTTCTCATTCTACTTCTCCCCACATCCCCATTCCCATTCTTCGAAGGTCAAATAGGATTAGAACTGCACCTCAATATTTGAAAGACTTTCACTGTCATCAGGCTTTGTTGGCTCCTCCTGAACAATCAATTTCCAAGGATGCTCCTGCTCCAAATGGTAAGTCATTCCCTCTAACTAAATGTTTATCTTACCATAAATTCAGTTCTTCCTTCCAAGCTTTTTCTTCTTCTCTTTCTCTCCAATCCGAGCCTAATTCTTATAAACAAGCCTTGAAGGATCCTGATTGGTGCAAAGCTATGGAAGCTGAGATTGAGGCCTTGGAAAACAATCATACCTGGACACTTACTGACTTACCTCAAGGGAAAGAAGCCATCGACTGTAAGTATGTTTACAAGATTAAATTTAAGTCTGATGGCACTATAGAAAGACTTAAAGCTAGGTTGGTAGCCAAGGGCTACACACAACAAGAGGGCATAGACTTTCATGAGACTTTCTCTCCAGTTGCTAAGCTGGTTACTGTGAGATGTTTACTCACTGTTGCTGCAATTAAAGGATGGCATTTACACCAATTTGATGTAAATAATGCCTTCCTTAATGGTGATTTACAAGAAGAAATTTATATGAAGAGACCACCCGGGTACACCAAGGGAAAGCCACATCAAGTTTGCAAATTACTTAAGAGTCTCTATGGTCTTAAACAAGCATCAAGGCAGTGGAATTTTAAACTTACCTCTCATCTACTTGAATTTGGTTTTATCCAATCAAAAGCTGATTATAGCTTATTCACAAAGCAAGATGGAGACTCTTACATTGCCTTGTTAGTTTATGTGGATGACATCTTAGTTGCTAGCAATTCTCAAACCTCTATTGATTCCATTCGAACTTTTCTTCATTGCAAGTTCAAAATAAAAGATCTTGGATGCCTACGTTATTTTTTGGGCCTAGAGATTGCTAGATCATCCAAAGGCATTCACATTTCTCAAAGGAAATATGCCTTAGATATCTTAGCTGATTCTGGTATGCTCGGTTGTAAACCTCTCAAGCTACCTCTTGATCAAAACCTTAAAATCAGCAAAGATGAGGGCATTTCTCTTGCTGAACCAAGCACTTATAGAAGGCTTATTGGTAGACTTTTATATCTCACCATCTCTCGGCCAGATTTATGTTTTGCAGTTCAATTGTTGAGTCAATTCATGGATAAACCATCTTCAACTCACATGGCAGCAGCATACAAGGTTCTAAGGTATCTCAAAGCAGCTCCTGGACAAGGAATTTTTCTTTCCTCCTCATCTCAGTTTCATCTCCAAGCTTATTGTGATTCGGATTGGGCCTCTTGTCCAGACTCTCGTCGCTCAACCACAGGTTATTGTGTATTCTTAGGCAGCTCATTGATTTCTTGGAAATCCAAGAAACAAAATGTGGTTTCTCGGTCCTCAGCTGAAGCTGAGTATAGATCCATGGCTGCCACTTGTTCTGAATTAACTTGGCTTCGTTTTTTACTTCAAGACCTTGGTATCTCTCATCCACAAGCTGCCCTCCTCTTCTGTGATAATCAAGTAGCCCTCCATATTGCTGCAAATCCAGTGTTTCATGAGAGAACGAAACACATTGAACTCGATTGCCACTTGATTCGAGATCAAATTCAAGCAGGAACCATTACAACAGCTCATGTTTCCTCTCAAACCCACTTAGCTGACATTTTCACTAAAGCATTACCCTCTTACCTTCTGCAATTACACCTCTCCAAGATGGGCATAGTTAATCTCTATTCTCCATCTTGCGGGGGGATGTTAGAGGATACAGGCCAAACTACAAGTCGTTTAGTCCCTACTATCCCTTGTACATAAACTGTCATCTTTTTCATTATTCTTTGATTTGTTATTCTACTTTACAGATGTCACTAGCTCATTTGAACTTACGGTTAGTTAGTTAGAACTTTCTGCTGTATATATGTTTTGCATTCTCTGTATACGAAAACAGAACAATACAGAGGAATAAAGTTCTTCTTCCATCCACTCGTCTCTCTATTTTCTTTACTGTTTTTGCCAAGTCTGGCTGTGTTGCAGCACTGGTTATCATCTTCTTACACCAGGGGACGGGCTTCCGATGAAAGTCAACTTGTACTCGGGAGAAGGGCTTCGGATGGCAACACTGCTCGATGGGGCTATAGTCTCTGCAATTCATCCAAGGTAATTAAATAAATAAGATAAACTAATTCATAGGTCTCTACTACGTAGCAAGTATATATTATTATTATTATCTTCTTAATTTCTGACAACAAAGAATTATAAGAATATATGTGGGCAGAAAAGTGGGATCCAAACATCAAAGATGAGATTAAAAGATTACGCGATCGAACGTGCACGTGAAAAGAGAGAGAGAGTATTGAAATTACCACTAAGAACTCTCTCGATTTGTCGGGAAGCAATTACAGGATTAGCGAGGACGAGAAACGCAATGAAGCAAAATACAATGACAGTAGAAACTTTGAGAGCCATATTCTTGAGTTTGATGGGTGCAAGAGGAATCCACACCATCTTCCTCCTTTATAAGGCTTCTCAAGTACGACCACAGCTCATGGTTGACGCAACGCAGTTGAAAGCTTGTAATTGGGCTTGTCAGCCGGAGCCCTTTAACACGGAGCTAATTGATGGGACGGGTTAACGCAATAAATGGAAGAATTCTTTAATAAAAAATATATATATATATATATATATTTATATATGTATGTATTTAATTATATAAACGTTAAGTTTTAACTTGACTTGGCATTCATTCCGCAAAAATCGGCTTAACAATTCATAAATTATTAGAACATTTTACAAACTAACAAACCAGCAAACCATTTATTTGTAAAAGTTCAAGTGGTGCAATGAACTAGCAAAGTTACAAACCGTTTATTTGCAAATAGTCAAGAGGTGCAATGATTCAGAATATTTACAAAGGGTCAAACGGTGCAATTGTCAACGCGCTCTATAGTGTATTTGCAAAGTTGGTCGAGATGGTTAAAAGCAAATGGCCAAGCACTCTGTTTTGCACCATCGAAATACAGTAACCTTTTCCCCACCGTAAGCCACAACCAAGCCACTGCGAATTTTATATTGCAAGGGCAGATGCCCAAGCCATTGCGAATGCTTTAGGAGAAATAGTGTTTGCTTGTACATAACTGTACATGGATGAGCAACAATAACCTTACATATACATATAAAGATGGAAAACTCTTCTTTCAGGCGCTTTTGCGCACCGATGCGCACCGAATCTGACAAGGCGTGCTGCCACGTCAGTATTTTTTTATTAAAAAAATAGAAAAAGACGAACTCATGAAGAGAAGAAGAAGAAATATCGGCTCCCCTTTGTCTCTGTTCCAGACTTCCAGTGCAAAGACCCAGATCCATTTTTGTCTTCCCTTCATCTCCCCTCTCCAAAATCCCACCTTCGCACACCATTTTTGCCGTTTGTGGGTGTTGCTCTATCGTTCCTCCCTCCGCTACAAATTGGTCGGTCTCTTACACTCCTCCGCGACGGCCACCTCCTAAGCGTCAGATCCTGAAAGTCGGCCGCACTCCTCCGCCACTCACGTGAACTCCTTTGCATCGTATCTGGTAGGTGCTTTCATTTCCTCACTAGTTTGTTCTTGTATGGTTTTGAGCTTTCATGGTACCGATTTTACTAGGAATCTCCCCAGCCCAAGCTGTGAATATTTCTTCAACCTTTTCTTCCAAAAAAAATTGGCCTTGCTCCGCCTAGAAATTTATTTAATTAAAAAAAATAGTTTAAAAGCAAATGTTTTCGTTTTCAATGAATTATCAAGGGAAATCAAAGTAGTATCCTATTGATAAGGAAGGGTGATGGCAAAGTTTCACTGCATTTTGCTTTCGATTCCCAATTTATTTTATTCCTGGAGATGCAGCGTTTATTTAGCTTTATATTGAACAGATTTGGTTGATTTTATACCTTTGTTTTCGTTTTATTTCTGTCCATTCAGTCATATATGCCCTCTTGCCCAAGTTTTATGCCCGTTTCTTTGACTTCGTATGTGATCTGATCTATGCTCATTTTGCCCGATAGATGATCGTGGCTGAAGTTGCAATGTAGAGACCTGCCTCAAACAATTTGCTTAAAATCTGTTGTTTTCATTTAGTTTGGTTTTCTTGAATTTGACCTGTGTCTTTTAATTTTCTATCACCAAGCAGCCATTAGTTTGGTTGTTTGTGGTTTCTTTTTCTAGGTTTTAAATAATTTGGTTGATCTGAAACTATTTAATTTTCCATTGTCGGCATCTGTAATGTTCATTAGGTCGATCATTTCACGAGTTCAATATGATATATTTGTGTGTATGGGTTATAATTAAGTAAATTGATATAGTCCGTGATTTGCTTTACAAATTCAAATGGATATATATAATGTGCATAAATCTCCATCAATGTATTTACTGTTGTCCTTAGCAACAAAAACAGAAGATACATGTGTTGCGGTATGTATCTTTAGAAATATACTCAAAATGTATAAAGTTATTCATTTAAGTTTGAAGTTGATTTATTTGGTCATCCAATTTTACTAATTGCAATATCTTAACCCTGCAGATTAAGGTACAAGTGTTAGTGAAATTACAAGTACAACAACCAAGAGCCGAGCAAAGCATTCAGGGATATAGACCTATTAATTTCTGTAAAAATCCTTCACAGGCTGTAAAAAATATTTATTGGTTTTCCCATGTTGTGTGTGATTTGGACTTTACATTTGTTTCATGGGTTGTAAAAAATATTTGTGAATTTATTTTAATAGATGTGGGTTTGATTTTATATTAGTATCAGGTTGATAGATGTGGATGTGCTTCTGTACTTGACAGCTTCTAATCGTGAATGGCTGATCTACGTTGGAGTGGACATGAGATTGTCTATTTTGCTTACCATTCAGACATTGTTGATGTGAAAATTGTAAATTTGTCATATAGTTAATTATTAGTTGTAACATGAATTTGTATTCACTTTGCAGGTTTCTTACTTGGGTGAAGGTTGCACATGATACATATTGGAGGTTTTATTTTTTAGCAAGTTCAATCTCGTCAACAGTCACCCAAATCCACAATCATGGGGTCGGAAGGAAGCTGTTTTTTTGTTAGAGAAACTAGGCTTTTTGAGACATGTAATATTTGCTGTAATATTTGTTTACTTTGTGTTTCATTTGCTATAATATTTGCTTACTTTGTGTTACATTTGCTGTAATATTTGCCAGTTATGAACTCAATTCAAGAACTAATGTTTCTCATTTCAATGGAATCTCTACAAAACCATGTGCACAAGTTGTTTTCATTACACAACTTTTCATTACAAAGGTTAATTTAATGAACCTACAAATACTCATTTTGTACATCATAACCAAAACACTTAAGAAGTGCCACTACAGTTGAAACATTAAAAAATGATCTACTCCATACACTTGAGATAGACAATATTGTCGACTATGATCTGAGGTGGATGAACATTTGCTTTCTCAGAATATTCTTGTGCAGCTGAATCCAGCACAGACTGCACCAAGTGAAGATCATCTTCACGGCAACGCAGCAAAACAGTAGGCTCTTTCAGCCTGAGCAAACTCTGACCAAATGCTAAGGTGGACTGAGCATAACAACTACTCGAATGATGATACATCAAACAGCTTCCAAAAAGTCAGGACCTAAATGGAGGAACAACCAAAACTCCTCTAACAGTCTAAACTAATTCATCATAACTGCAACATTGAGCTACTGCCTTCAGCATATAGAAGATTAAAGAAAAGATTCCTTTTTGCAGCTCCAAACAAGTATGGATTGTTTTAAGCACCACCAACAACCATTCAGCTGAACAGACCATTTAGAGATTCTAATCAACATCAAAATAATGCATTTGTTAGTGAAGATAACAAGTAAATAACTATCAAGCTAAAACTTCAACTGGCAACTAGATGCATGAATATATTATTTTCAAGTCGCTTCACATGAAATAAGTGCCTATTGAAGGTATATATGACAAAAAACCAAATGAGTGCTTATATTTTATTTTATTACTTGGTGGATTAATTTAGAAAGGGGCTTCTAATTAATGGGCGTAAAAATGGATAGGCATTGACTGACCCTAGAGTTTGGGTTATGTATTTATGCATGAAAAAAGAAAAGTGAATCCCCAATTGTTTGTTACTTTTTTTTTTATTTTTTTTTCGTAAAAGAACTAGAAGCATGTTATGTTAGTTGGACACCAACTCTGGCTATAAAAGAAGGTTGGCCTTCATTTTCGGAATAGCAATTGGGACCGCTCTAATCAGTTTTATTTTCAACCCCCATAATCAGTTTTGTAATCCCGTCTTATTTTATTCAACATGTCTTGGAATTTTTATCAAACATCTGGAGTACATTTAAGCTTTATATGTGTATTTCCATAGAAAAGGACACACACCACCCAGTGATAAAACTAACAGAACTCACAAGTAGTCAACTATGCAGGGGAACACCCAGTGATAGGGATAAAAGGAGTGGACATCAGTAGAGATCGATGAGGGAAATGAACATAAGTGATCAAAGAAAGAAAACACAACACCTTGCGTACCCTTGAGACTGTGGTTCTTCAAAAGATGACGATAAAGACTTGACGACAGGCATCTCGAATGTGGGTCACGCGGGGAAGAGATTGGCCAAGCTGCAGTAAAGGGAGGAACGAGAGAGCACTGCCATCGAATCTTGGGATTTGCATGAAGGGGAAGTCTTCTTCAGAAGGGGCAATATTCTTTTCATTTTCTTTCTTTCTTTTTTAATTTTATTTTTTGATTTTTTAAATAACTTTGACAGCAGCAGTTCCACATGAGATTCGTCCACCGATTCGTCCACCGATTCGCTTGTACCTAGAAGAATTGTATAAAGATATACTATAGACTTTACGTGAGATGCAGCTAGTTGGGCTTGTTTTCGTAGAGCCTTATTTTTGTTTGTGTGCAGTCCGTTTTGATAATTTAACCAGACAAGAATTTGTTTTAGTTTTTTGGTGGATTTTGAATGAGACTTGGGCCATGAAGCGGTTACTGGCTCTTGTCCCAAGCCCTTTTGACCCTGTACTAACATGATCCACAGAAAGGGTTTATTAATCTGACCCAAACCACTAATTAAGATTTGCTTAAACTTTATTAAACCCTTGTACGTATATTTGATCTTTCAACTGAATAAAATCCTCTGCATCATAATGCAAGTAAGCATATTGCTGAACCACGTAAATCTTATGGTCATGTGTGATTGATTTTGTTTTTTCCTTTACTTTTTATTTTATTGTTCCTAACAACTCATATCAAGAGCTAGGTTCAGGTTTGAGTAAGAACAATGGCTAAGAAGAAGTGACAATGTCTAGAATCGAGAAGTTTGATAGCACAAATTTTGGCTATTGGATGATGCAGATTGACTATGATCTCTACGGAAAAGACTTCATCTTCCTCTGTTGGGGAAGAAGTCGGATTACATAGAATATGCGGATTGGAACCTATTAGACCGATAGGTTTTGAGAGTTATTTGGTTGGCTCTATCAAGGTAAGTTGCACACAATGTTATCAAGGAAAAGACCAATGCAGATCTTATGGCAGACTAGTTTAGACGCAATGACTAAGGAAGTACATGATGCTCTACTTCTTGCGGTTCATAGTCTAGTTGATGATTGGGTGTTGGATTCGGGAGTTTCATTTCACACCACTTCACTAGCGATATTGATGGTGACTTCAGTAAGGTGTATTTGGTTGGTAGAGAAGCGTTGGATGCCATGGGAATTGGAGATGTGTGCATTATACTTCCAAACATAATTGTATGGACTTTACAAAAAGTCATACATGTTCCCAAGCTAAAGAAAAATCTTATCTCAGTGGGTCAGATTGATGATGATTGTCATTCGATATATTTTTTCAGTGGTGTATGAAAGGTTACAAAAAGAGCGATTGGCTTGGCTTCTTGTCAAAAAATCGGTACTCTATATATGACATCAGGATCAAGCAATCTAGAGCAAAAGTATTCTGATTTTAACTTTTTGAGATCAAAGTGTAGAGCAAAAGTATCACTAACAAGGGGAATAAGCCTAGTGCACCCATTCCTATTGTTCCATAATCAAATCCAAAGCCATCTACAACTACAATTGTTGTTCGTAGCTCTTCTAGGACTACCAGATCTCCACAGAGTTATAATAAAACATTGAGATAAAATTTTGAACAAGTGAGAGTCAGTAATAAAGGATGGATGAACTCTCTATTAGGGAGTCAGACATGAGAGCTAATTGACCTTCCAGCAAGGAAAAAGGCTTTCGACAACACTTGGGTATATCTTTTAAAGACTGGGCATGATCGTAGTAAGAGATATAAAATTAGACTCATCATGAAAACAATTTAGCAGAAGTAGAGGTGCTACCCACACCTCCCAGAGGGGAGGTCGCCGGCCCCACCCTTCTCCTTCGTGTTTTGTGGGGGGGGGGAGTTAGACCCATGAGCCCCCCCGGGTGGGCGATTGCTCTCTTGTAAAGGATCCACCCACCCTGCCCAAAACCAACTGTAAAAATAAAACAAAATACAAAATCAACCTAGAGAGAGAGAGACAAAACAACAGACGGCGACCTGTAGATGGCGAAACAGAGGAAGAAAAATTAATAGTGGGGAGAGAGAGAGCACGCGCTGGGGGGATGGGGAGTTTTAAATGAAACCTAATATAAAACAAAGATGTTTTGGGGAGTTCTCCTTAAAACAACGCCGTTTTATTAAAAAAAATTATTTTTTTAATATGTGTATGGTACAAACAATCTTTTTTTTAATATCTATATTGAAATAAGTTCCAAGGCAGTGGTACAGAAAGTTTGAGAACTTCATGTGTAGTTCTGGTTACACTAGATGTCAGGCAGACTATGGTTGTTATACTTGGCATTTTGACAACTATATTATTCTATTGTTGTTTGTGGATGATATGCTTATTGCAGGGTTTAGTTTTGAGGGGACCAACAATCTGAAGAAACAATTGTCAAAATTGTTTAGAATGTATGATTTTGGAGTTGCAAAACAAGTCATTGGCAAAAGAATTATCGGAGAAAGAATCAAAGCCACGATGAGAATTTCACAAGGAGAGGATGTTAACAGATTACTCAAAAAGTTCAATATGGATAAAGTCAAACTAGTGGGCACACCAAAGATAGACGTTGCCCATGCAGTAGGAGTTGTGAGTACGTAGGTATATGAGTAATCTAGGAAAGTAGCATTGGGAGGCAGCAAAGTGGATTTTGAGGTACTTGAAGGGTTCTTCATATACGTGCCATTGCTTTACTGTAGTTGGTCTGGAAATGTAGGGTTACAGAGTACTGCAAGTTTTGTATATGCAATGGGTGGTGCTGTTGTGTCTTGGGGTTCAAACTTGCAAAAGATTGTTGATCTGTCTACCATAGAAGCAGAGTATATTGTTGTATCTGAAGTCTCAAAGGACATGATTTGGTTTTAGAGTTTCTTGAGGAAGTTGGGTAAGAAGAATGAGAATGGTACTCTCTACAATGACAATCAGGGTGTTAGGCGAACCAGACAATCATTAACCAAGTTCATATACCTCAACTCACAACTCTTGGACTTTGTTTTCATGATCGGTGTTTCCTTCACAAGAGAATTAGTCGGAGGAAAAGATTTTCCTTTATATAAATGATTGTAATTAAGAAATTGGGAAATAATAGTTTGCAATCTTGATTTATGTTTTTTTTTTCCCTCTGTGGTCAATGCTTATTGGTCGCTACTGACATCGGGTTTTCCGTTTGTAACTATCTTAATATGTTCTTATTTATCATTCAATATGTATAATCCAAACATTAAATTTCACCTAAGGAGATGGTGATTAAGAGGGTGATGGATATAATTATTTTTTAAATTATATGAATGACAACATGGACTTTGTTTTCAAAAGTCTTCTTTAAAAAGAAAATTTGGAGGAAGACGTTCACTTTCTATAAAACGATGGTAATCATAAAATAATGTTTTACAATCTTGAATTATATGAGTAATACTACATACAGTCGTAGAGAGTGCAAGCGCCGTATAGTCATTTTGAAAAATAGTAGAGTTCACTATTAAAGAATTAGTTTTTTTTCTCATGTAGATCCCGTATTTATTTACTTTCTTTTAAAGTGATTGTGTGACACTTGCACACTCACGACTGCAATTATCATTTATCTTCCACTATATACTTACTGTTTTTGAATTAGATCGTGGAGACAGTACTAAAAGTGGAGTTCTCTTATGAAATGCATTAGAATACTCAAATGTAGTGTATTTTTATCGCTTGTATTTTATAGCTACACCTAGGGGTGTAACCGGTCCGGTCCAGTTTTGGATAAAATCTAGGACCGAATAGGTATGTACCGGTTTTGTATTTTTCAAAATCGATTACGCACCGGTTACCCTCCTAAACCGCTACTTCCGGTTTTACCGGTTTCCGGTTCGGACGGGTCCAGTTTTCAGGTTTTTTTAAAATATAAATTTTACAAATTGTCATTAAAAATTTGTTTATAAAAAAAACAAATTTTGATTTAAGAAAAACTGTTTTATATTTTATTAATATATTAGACTATATAATAGTATTAATATTAAACTATTGGT
This sequence comes from Juglans regia, assembly GCF_001411555.2. Taxonomy (NCBI): domain Eukaryota; kingdom Viridiplantae; phylum Streptophyta; class Magnoliopsida; order Fagales; family Juglandaceae; genus Juglans; species Juglans regia. Next base: position 6,062,024 of record NC_049902.1, on the reverse strand, counting down.
ATACTTATAAGTTATATATTAGTATTAGTTATAAACTTTTAGTGATATAGTATTAACATTTTATGTAATAATTTATAAATTATAATATGAAATTATTTCATATATGAATATATATATTATATATAAAATTTTACATAAAAATTTATAATTATACATTATATATAAAACTTATATATATTAATATTTAATATATATAAAATATTTTGTATAAAACTTATATATAAAAATATTATTTTTTATTTTTTTTAATCAACCGGTCCTGTCCGGGCCAAAAAATCCCGGAACCGGAACCGGACCGGAATCGGCTGGTTTTTACATTTTAAAAGCCGGTTCCATAGCGTACTGTTTCAAAACCAATAAAACCGGTCCGGTTCAATCCAGTCCATACCGATTTTTCGATTTGAGTTTGCACCCCTAACTACATCCAATCAATCTATTTGTTGAATCAACACAAATCGCCAATATAGCTCAGCTAAGGAACAAGTGCCCGAACCTATGGTTCATTAGCTTTTTCTTTTCTAGTTTACTTCTCTGACTCCGAGCATTGCGGCTATAGTAATAGATTTTTGCCTTGGGAACCTCACTCTCTCATCTTGTATATTTATTAATTTTAATTCAATGCTATCTTTGATCTGAAAAGAATCATGACCAGGTATTTCCAGCTCCAGTTTGCGTTCAGATGTATGAGCCCGTTAATGGTTTTGTTCAACCCTTTCATTATGATTCTGTTACTATCACACTCAGTATGTTAGAAAAAATACTCAAATCTTCTATACAAAATTTTCTACATCACATGGTTTTCTTCATCTATAACTTATTGCTGGGGAAAGAAAGCAGAAGCAAGGAGAGGAAAAGGACAGGCCCGTCGATCGAGGAACTTGACTTTCTCCAATGAGTGGTCTCGTTGGATGGCATGCAAAGAGGCATGGATTGAATGAGGTCTGTGGCCATTCAAAGCCCATCCCATCCATTTCATTGTATATGTTGAAACAAGGCCCTTGTAAAATGGTACTTCCTTGTGTTAATGCAAATATGCTCTTGAGATTTTGGAGGATTTTGGTTTCTTGGGACCAGGTATATATTAATGATAGAGATTTTTAATTAATCTCAAGCTATTCCACTATATACTTACTTTTTTTGAATGAGAACGTACGTGGAGACAGTCAAAGTGGAGTTTTTCTTATGAAATGCATTGGAATACTCAAATGTAGTGTATTTTTATCGCTTGTATTTTACAGCTACACCCAATCAATCTATTGTTGAATCAACACAAATCACGGCCAATATAGCTCAGCCAACGAACAAGGGCCAGAACCTATGGTTCATTAGGTTTTTCTTTTCTATTTTACTTCTCTGACTCCGAGCATTGCAGCTATGGTAGTAGGTTTTTGCATTGGGAACCTCACTCTCTCATCTTGTATATTTATTTTAATTCAATGCTGTCTTTGATCTTAAAAGAATCATGACCAGGTATTTCCCACTCCAGCTTGCGTTCAGATTTATGAGCCCGACGGTAATGGTTTTGTTCAACCCTTTCATTATGATTCTGTTACTATCACACTTAATATGTTAGAAAAAATACTCAAATCTTCTATACAGAATTTTCTACATCACATGGTTTTCTTCATCTATAACTTATTGCTTGGGAAAGAAAGCAGAAGAAAGGAGAGGAAAAGCACATGAGGCCCGCGTCGAGGAACTTTACTTTCTCCAATGAATGGTCGTTGGATGGCATGCAAAGAGGCATGGATTTTCATTGAACCATTAATGCCCTTTTGTTTTCCATCATGAATTGGGAAACAACACAAGACTAATGAAAGCAAAGGATTAAATGAGGTATGTGGACAGTATATATATAGTAGGATTAATAACCCATCCCCAAGTGAATCCATCGGCCTTGACTTGGAAGTCTATTAACTGTGTATTTATATTGTTACGTAGGATCAAAAGGATTCATTCCTCAATTAGTACTGTTCAAACTATGCTAATTCAATAAGTTAGATGATGAAGATGTTGGTATAACTGCATAAGTCAAGAATATTGGTGTGTGCAAAGGGTGCGTGGTCTAAAGACTCTGAGAAAATTTCCTGCTTATCATATTGGACCACATCAATTAATTAAGAATACTACTAGCGGGCCACCAGGCCAGCGATTGCTGCCATGTCCGCTAATATATTTAAAACTTTTATTTTTTATTCTATTTTTTTTCAACATTTTTTTAATATCTTTAATAAAAAACTAAAAAAATACACATTTTCAATAATATTCATTTCCTTAACTATTAACTAAGAAAAATAAATAAAAATAATCAAGCGGTAAGTTTAAACCGTGAGTTTGAGGGGCTCTACTAGCATTTTCTATTAATTAAAATGGTTATCTCCTTTTTGTGAATAAGATATGTTTGGATTTTATATATCAACTATATCATTTAGGCTTATAAATTTACACTATTATATATCCCACATGTTACATAGATTCCAATAACTCATGAACAAGTAAGTTTACATGTTCATCACAAATAGATCATAGGGTGATGCCAAATATTAGCCGACAGGCTTAACCTTACTTTAGCCCAAAACAATGGGCTTACCATTTTAACATGCTGTCAAAGCCCAATAAAGATAAATAGAAGCGGAAAGGGCAGAGAATAATCCAATGAAATCACTTCAAGTAACATATATGCCAATATACACTTCAGGCAACGTACAAAAAATTCTAACCAATATAAAATTACCGGAATTTTAGCCATTCAAAACCCATGCCATCCATTTCATTATATGCGTTGAAACAAAGCCCTTGTAAAATGGTACTTCCTTGTGTTAATGCAAATACGCTCTTGAGATTTTGGTTTCTTGGGACCAAGTCTGTTAATGTGGACAAAATACAATAGATTCCAATGCAAAATGAATTCATAGGAGATATATATGTGTGTGCATGTATGTGTCATGTGTTGGATAGGATTCATTTTCCGTGGAACAGAGTGATCTTTTACTAAATTAGACTTAATCTTGCTACTCCTTTCAAAACCCAAGTCAATCTGTGGAGTGCAATAAGACAAGCAGAATTCAATTTCCTTTCATATTAGTTTCAGCCATGAGCTATGTTTGCATTATCATTCAATTTTAAACAACGTGCAGCACCAGTTATCATTTTACAACAGTTAGTGGAATTTTTCTTTTGTTGCTAAACAATGTACGAAAATTTTACAAGTCACCTTTTCATTCCGATTATTAAATTCTGCTAGATGAATTTATAAAATGCATTGCATGTTATCTGTCATGAACATGAATACGTGATCGTGTGTTACTTGTCCTGATACTCCAAGTCCTTGTTATAAAACAAGTAGAGATTGGGGTGTTATAATCATAATGGAAGAACCTATGGAAGTTCAGGTAGAGATTATTGACTCTCTGTCTTTGGACATTGGTTATAGTCACCCCTAGCAGATCTCGAGGGCTAAAGTTTTATATGGGTAAAGCCTAGCCCAATAACCTTAGCCCAAGTCCTCAGAAGTCTGTGTAGCCCACCATCAAAACAATGCCGTTTTGGGCCAAACACACACAACAAACCCAAATTCCTTTCTTCTATCCCCTTCCCCAGTCTCTATCTCTCCCCCTATCCCCCACATTAGCTTCTCCCCTCCCGTGATGCCCTGTACGCCTCTTTGCACAACAACTGCATGACACTCACTGTTAAGTCTACCCTTTTGTCCCTCTCTTTTCCGCTTCCTACGCTGGACACACCCCACCTCTCTCTCAGGCGTTCACTCACTTTAGGCTTCTCTCCCCCTATCCCCATCGCCTTTTGCCTCATGATGTCCTCTACTCCATCTCGCCGCACACAACTACTGTAGCCCTTTCATTGTTGGTAACCTCCTCCGCCTGCACCCCTCTCATTTCTCTTAGAGTCTTTCTCTCTCTGGTTTTCTCCCCTTTCTCACTCTCTTTCTATCCTATCATCTTCCTTTATTTTTGTCCCTTTCCGATTGTCGCCACTACCGTTTGCCATCCAACCTCCTTTGGACCAAGACCACCGGTAATCTTCAACTATTCAAGGGTTAGAGATCTCCAACCTATATTTGGTGCTGTAATTTATCATGTAAAATCGTTTGATAAAGCTTGTTGCTTTTTTGGAAAAAGAACTGCCATTATTTTGTTCAAATAGTAAATATAGTTTTGATGTTTCTGTTGAGAGTTGTGGTTATTGGATTTCTTGCCTTTGGACAACTTATTAACATGTTTATGATTTGATGATGCATGCTGGATTTTTGGGTTGTTGGGAATATTGCCTTACTCACAAGTAGTGTGTGTCTATGTAAGTGTTCCAATAAACAGGTTTTATGTAGGTGTATATATGACGACCCTATGTCAAGATGAGGCATTATCTCTGTGGAGCTTCTTTAGTCAGTTGAGAGTGCATAATACTAAGTGACATCTCCTGAGTTGTTGGGCGATAATGGGCTTGGGCGAGATAGTAACCTTTCGTGTCTAAACTATGGCCTCTCTCCTGGTGAAGGCTAAATGATGCTTGGCCAAGAATGTGCTAGGCACGAAACTGGGTATCGCTTGTAACGAAGTCACTCGCCTAGTCGTTACTCATGGTATGCCAAAGGGAGTTATGGTGTGTGGATGGTCTATTTAGGGGAGACCACGGTGCACAAATTAAATAAACTGGATATTTTAAAGGTGGGTTTTTGAGTCAGTTTTCAGGTTGCTTAGATGGTTTGGGGCCCTTGAGCGAGTGATTGATGTTTGTGTGTTTCGAGCATTGTTGTTCGGTAAATATTTATGTGAATTTTTTTAGTATATGGCTCGAAAATCTATAGCTTAGTACGCATGATTTAATTTTCTTTGCATCTATAAGTTGCATATCTTCATTTCCATTAGACTTGCATATTTGAGTTTGGTGTTAGATTCACTTACTGAGATTTTGTAAAACATTGTACCATGGTAGCCCCATTACGGTCCCTTTCCTCGATATTGTAGATTTTGATGCAGAGAAATAGTTTGGATGTAGTTATGAACATGGAGATCTGACACCGTTAGAGGATTGAGGATTGCGACTTGCCCCCATTTTGATTAAGTGTTGTATTTGGATTTTATAAAAATGCTAGATGATTGCAATATTCTTTAACGTATGTTTGGAGGAATATGGCTTATGGATAATTTGGGGTGAGTTGTATCAAGTTTTTCTAGTACTATTATATAGACTTTATTTTATGACTATCTTTTTTATTTTCAACAACGAATGAACTATACATTTTTATTGAGAATGTAAACATGTACTTTGTTATCATAATATGCAATGAGTGTATGTACATTTTTATTGAGCATGTTAGCACACACTTTGTTGTCATAATATGTGTGGGGTGTATGACCCGAGTGGTCGACATCCCGGCATCACGGTCCTTGCTGAGGTGGGGGCGGGGGTTGCTGTAGAAACAAATAGAGCGACCTAAATCTAATTCGAGTTATTTGATCGTCTCTCTTGATTAGGGAAACTCCTTTAATCTTTTTGTTTGAACATAAATGAGATCCTATCCTTTTTGTTTCTATTGGGAAAATGTATGAATATAACGAAAAGATGAACGTTACCATATAGTAATCTATTATTAGCCGGCACCTCGAAATTATGCATCAATTCCAGATATGTGGTATATCTTTAATAGTCGTTCTGTTCAAATATATGTGCAATTCTGATATTTGTAGTCAAAATTATGATTAAAATACTAACATGTGTGCAATATCGCTCCAACTCGAGGAGTCTTCATCATTTCCTATCATATTTGCACAAAACTGCCTTCTCAAAAGAGTCCAAAGCTATTAACGTAGAATATGCCAACTTGGCATCATCAGACCCATATCTCCTTGCATAAAAAAGGCATTAATCCATCTTGCCGTTAATTTTTGAGAACATCTAAGTAGAATTTTGTTTTCTAAAGTATAAGGAGTGTTGAGGGAAAAATAAGTTGATTGGCATATTTTTGTGAAAACCTGTGTAAAATTGAGTTGTAACAAGTGTTGAAGCGATGTAACATGAAAAAGAATTAAGTGGGCTCAACACGGCTCATCTGGCGCTCGAGCGGAACCTTCCAGAGAGGTTTGCTTGATGTGCGCTCGACGTGGAGCTCGAGCAGAACCCATCCAGAGAGGTTCGCTCAATGTGCGCTCGACGTGGCGATCGAGCAGAACCCATCCAGAGAGGTTTGCTGGACGTGTCACTCGAGCTGTTTTTGAAAGACAACGTGCGCTCGATTTGTGCGATTTGTTTCATCCTTTAAGTGCTTACTTGTCAATATATTTTATTAGACTAGAAAAATTGAAATGCACCTATTCACCCCCCTCTAGGTGTTGTATTGGATAGAACCACTGCTATTTCAATTAGTATCAGAGCGGGTTCACTCCGCTAGGATTTAATTCCTAAGTGTGATCCTGCTATTGTGGTTAAAATGGATAGGTCTCAATCACTCACATTGCCACCATATTTGATGGTAGCAATTATGCCTATTGGAAAGTTCGAATGATAGCATTCCTAAAGTCTATGGATGAACGAGTATGGGTTTCCATAACAAAAGGATGGAGAGAACCAGTTGCTATCATTGAGAGAGTTCAAATCCCCAAAAGTGTGGATTATTACTCTAGGGATGAAATAAATGTGTGGTTGGAATAACAAAGGCTTGAATGCGATTTTCATGGTTGTGTCCTAGGAGGAATTCAAGTGAATCTCCATGTGTGATAATTGCAAAGAAGCTTGGGACATTCTTAAGGTTACCCATGAAGGTACCAAGGCTGTAAAGAATTCTAAGCTTCTAATGCTGACCACGAGTTTCGAAGAACTTAGAATGAAGGATTATGAAACATTTGATGCCTTCTATGCCAAACTAAATGTTGTTGTCAATTCTATTGTTAATTTAGGGGACATAATTCCTAAGAATAGAATTGTGAGAAAAGTTCTCAGATCTCTTTCTGAGAGATTTTGTCCCAAAGTCACAGCCATTGAAGAGAGCAAAGATATGGACAATATGAGGATTGAAGAGCTGGTGGGCTCTCTACAAACCTATGAACATACTCTTCCTGTGGATAAGAAAAATAGGTCCATAGCCCTCAACACTATCGATGAGTCATCCGATGAGTTGGCTATGAGTGACAACGAAGTAGCTTTTTATGGAAAAATATTCAGGAAGATGTTTGTATCCAGAAATAGAAAGGACTGGGGACATAAGAAGAAAAAGTTTGAAAGAGTCAATAGAAATTCCAGTTCAGGAACAAGGAAAGGAGCTCTAAGAATTACACTAGAGCTACCAAAGATAAGCTACAATCTGATATACAGTGTCATGAATGTCATGGTTTTGAGCACGTTCACTTTGAGTGTGCAAATTACAAAAAGGGCAAAGGGAAAGCAAAAGGTGCTTCCTTGAGTGATAATGGTTCTGAGACAAGTGACTCTTCAGAGAGTCCCTCTCCAAAGAAAAATCTCAACTACATGGCATTCACATCTTCTGTTGGTGGCCAAAGTCACAGAAGTGAATCAACATCTGAAAATGAGAGTATATCTGGAAGTGAATCCAGGGATGAAGATGAGTTGTAGGAAATCTATGAGAAGTTGTAGAATGAATGTGTAAAATTGAGGAAACTCAATAAAGTACATATTGAGAATATAGATTTCTGCAAAAGCAAAAAGGAGGATCTCCAAGGGAAATTGAATGAGGCCATTTGTCTAACCGATTAGTTGCAAAAGAGGAATGTGTCACTCGAGGATAAAGTAAAAATGCAGGAAAGTGAGTTGATTTTGTTAAATGATAAACTGAAAAACTTTTCTACTGGGAAACAAAAACTTGACAAAATCTTAACCTCAGGAAAATCCTTTGGTGACAAGAGAGGTATAGGATATGTTGAGGGAAATCTAATGTGGCTTCAACTTCAAAACCTCCTGTAAAAATGTAATAAAAATTATGTTTGTTTCTACATCGAATGAGAATGGCAAAGCACAACCTTTTAAAAAGGGTAAGAAAACCCTACATATGCAAAAGTCTGTCCCACCTCCCAAGAGACAAGGAGCTCACAACACGAGCCCTATATGTCATCATTGTGGAAACGTTGGTCATGTTAGACTAGATTGCTTCAGGTTAAAAAATCAAGTTGTTCATGCTCTTGCATTCTCTAAAAGTAGGACTGCTTATTCTTCTAAAAAGAGTAAGAAGTTCTTGAATGCTCCTAGGTACATTTCACCCTCCAAGAGACAAAAAGCTCACAAGGCAAATCACGTCTGTTACAATTGTGGTAAGATTGGTCACATTCGACCAAACTGTTTTGAGCTTAGGGGCCATCCTAAGAAAATGGAAAAGCCCTACTCAAGAAAAGGGCATCAAAACTTGTAGAGCCAAGTCATGGTCTTGACCAAGCAAAATGAGATGATCAATGTGAAGTTAGACCAATTGACTACTTGCCAGAATGCTGATAAGGTGAATCATCCAAAAGTTAGACAAGTGTGGATGAGAAAGGGGGAGGAGCAGACCGTACATGGTATTTATGGTATAGACTGATGATCATGCATTCATGCATTTTACATATGTTTAGGTCTTTTATAGTTTTTCTTCATTTTTTTTTGTTAAAAGCATATTGTGTGTGTTCATTACATGCATAATTGTTTCTTTGTATATTGTTGTGTGTGTTCCTAAAAAACATGCATAATGTTTTGCACATGAATGTGACAAAGAGTGTTAGTGATGTTAATTTTAAAAATCTAGGTGCATGTGTCTTTTGAGAATTGTATCATATATCTATGGTTTACAAAGGTTTGGAACATGGGTATCTTTTGTAATTTGTGACTAGCATCACACACTTCACTCCCTACTTGGTCAATCGACATTTCACCACAGTGAGTTTTGGGGAGGCAATCAAAAGTGTTAGGAAGCTCTACTTGCACACAGAATTGACCACGGGCTAGACAACCTCACCATTGTTCCTTTGTACAAAGAAAAAGAAAAAGAGATGATGTTGTAAATGAATAAAAAAATAAGGAAAACTGGTATCTTGATATTGATACAGGTAATCAAACAGAAGTTTCCAGGTTCTAGCAGCATTAGGTTTGACTTTCTGTATCTTGGAAGAACTTCCCAAACACTTCTAGTTTCTTGTACAGTGCAATCCCGCTCACACTTTTCGGTTGAAATTTCTTGATTGAGCAAGGACCTTATTAAAATGCGTGTCTTTGTTACTTGTAGTACTTTGTTTTATTACCAGCATGTTTTATGAGGATATGATGCTCTTCTACATTTGATATGTATTTTTGGTTTGAAAATTGACTTCATTAATATTTGGTTCACACTGAAAATTTTAAGCAGGAAGTGAAAATTTTGGGCTTCCGCTCAAGCGAAACTTAAACTCCGCTCGAGCGAAAACGTTTTAAAAAGCCCTCATCTCAGCCATCGAGCTCACAGCCTCATAGCTTGGCACCATCCACATCGGCACCTGGTTTGATCGAGTCCAGCCTTCAGCAGGTCCCTGAGTACCTTGCTCACCTTGAAGCCCGGTTAGATAGCCTTGATGCTAAAGTTGAGAGCCTGCAACTGCTTGTGACTCAACGCTTCAACGATATAGAGGAGCGCCTTGATGATGATGGTGGCAGTCTGAGTGATGGTGATACTTGAGACGCTTGGCTTGTCGTGACAAAAAAGGGGAGTAGTATATATTTAGGGGGAGTGGTATAAATGTAGGGGGAGTAGCAAGAAAGCTGTAGGGGAAACTTTTGTTTTGTTAGTAACACATTGTTTTGTGGGGGAGCAGCTTTTGTTTTTAATCACATGCTGCTTGTGTTGCTATTGTTTGTCTATTTTGAACTCAAAGTCTGGTTAATTTCATAATGAAAAATCTTATATAAAAATTGTGCTATAGACATTTTTTATCCTTATGAGATTATTTATTTCATATTTTTTTTGGTACGTTTAACCGTTTGTTAAGTGTTTGCAGAAATATCTCAACGTGTTGAAGATTATACCTGAATCATGAGAATCTTGTTTGGGGTGTGTCAGAATTAGGTCCTATGTATAGGTTAGATGTTTTGTCACAGAAATACCAAAGGGGGGGAGATTGTTGATGGAAAAATAAGTTGATTGGCATATTCTTGTGAAAATCAGTGTAAATTTGAGTTGTAACAAGTGTTGAAGCGGTGTAATATGAAAAAGATTGAAGTGTGCTCAACACGGCTCATCTGGCGCTTGAGCAGAACCTTCCAGAGAGGTTCCTCGATGTCCCCTAGACTCGGCGCTCGAGCGGAGCCCATACAGAGAGGTTCGCTCGATGTGTGCTCGACTCAGCGCTCGAGCAGAACCTATCCAGAGAGGTTCGCTCGATGTGCGCTTGACGTAGCGCTTGAGCAGAACCTATCTAGAGAGGTTCGCTCGATGTGCACTCGACGTGTTGGTCGAGCTGTTTTTGAAAGACAACGTGCGCTTGACTTGCGCTTGACACCTCGCTCGAGCCAATGTTCAAGACAATCTAAAATTCAGGATTTTGAGCGCCGTGATTTGTTGGGACTATATATAGAACAGCTTATTTCCGTTCTTTGGTGTGGAGAAACTAAACAAAAACCCTAGTTGCTTCAAGAACCATTGAGAGAAACATTTCCTCACATTGTGAATTTCTCTTGGACAAACACATCTCCACCACACGACACTCAAGATCAAATCTTATTCAAAATCCATTGAAGTGGACGTGTTGATAGGTCGGAAGAGTTTGGAGTTGCTATTGATGCAGAAATCGAGAGGTTCTCGTGGGAAGCTCTAGAAAGGTCGGAGTTCCGGCACTACATGCTTGTAGAGATCGAGTCGGTCACTCGGGGTGTTGCAAGCCAAGTTTAGGAACTATAAAGGTTTTGTGAGTGTCTCTATATTGGTTGTAACAAACATTTTTTATAGTGGATTTTAGGTGGTATTTTACGCCTTGAATGGTTTTTGAATTTGAAGACGTTCTTCAAATGAGTTTCCACTTTGTGAACAAATCTTTGTGTTGATTATTTGTGCAATTTGTTTTATCCTTTAAGTGCTTACTTGTTAATATATTTTATTAGACTAGAAAAATTGAAATGCACCTATTCACCCCCCTCTAGATGTTGTATTGGATAAAACCACTGCTATTTTAAGGAGAATAGTTAATTATTACATAGTTTTAGAGTACGTATGAGATGGTACTACTTATGCGTTATCACATTATATTATATCATTAAAATTGCTTATATAACTACCAGTTTCTAATGACTTCACATCTGTGATAGAGTGAGAGTTACACCATGTGTCCATATAGACTATGACTGCGTTTATACCTTGAGATGATCTCAGATGATCTGAGTTGATCTATGATTAGTAATATTTTGTAGGTTTTATTGAGATGTGTTTGAATGTAAATAGGTTAAGATATATATTTAAATGTATAAAATATGTTGAGATGGGTTTAATTTTTTATAAAAAAATTGAAAAAGTAGTAGATTCCATTAATAATTGAATTGAAATGAGCACAACCTACATGTACCTACGCTCTTTTAAGCAGACTTCTGACTTGTGCCAGCATGCATCCTCTGCTAACTTTAAATGTTGGTTTCGGGAGAAATTTGAAAATAAAATTAAGAAATAAGGCCAAGAAAGAGTACTTTGACCGAGTTTATCGTGGTGGAATCTAATGTCTATATAATAGCAAGCAACACGCTGATCAATTATATTTGTAATTGAGCATCGTTATCGAGTTGATGATACTTTTTAGTGAGCATGCGGTTGAATTGATTATTCACGTTTTTGGCAACTTCTGCATTATTAACTTTGTAATTTAATCAAATCCTAACCAATAAAAAAGAACTTTGTGATTTAATCTCTTCTTGAGATTTATTTATTTTTATTTAAAAAAAATTCTTAAATAAAAGGCCGATGGTGTACATACATTTGCCAAGATCACCATAAACCAAAAATGTCTATATCTCTACCATAAATTAAGCGTAGAAAAAGAGGAACAAAGACTTTGACATAGTGACAAATTATGTCAAGATCACCATTCTAAACCATAAATGTCTATATCTCTACCATAAATTAAAGAAACAAAGACTTGTCTATTAATTTAGTCAAAAACTCCAAAATACAACATACTACTATCCAGATTATCGCCCATATTGTGACCTATCCATGATTTTTCCAAATATATTGATATGTACAATTAACTTACTTGATGAATCTTCTTCTAACTTTAAATTTTGGTTGGTAGAGAATATTCGAGAAAGAAAATTAAGGAATAACGACAAGAAAATTAAGCAATCCTAATTGATGTGTATTTCATGCAACATGTTCGTACTTTACTACTTAAATTTTCCTTGGGGGAGAAAACTAAAAAAAAAGAAAATGATGAATAAGTTATTTCAAGACGATTAGGGGTGTAAACAAGTTGAGTTTGAATGAGTAGACCGGGATACAGTTCTAATATTGTGCATTTAACTGTTTATTTGAACACGAGTCAAGTTTCAATCTTTATCGAGTTAGATTTTATCATGTTTACGAACAACTTATGTAATATTCGACTGAGTTCAACTTTATTCACGAGTTCCGTCATTTTAATTGGTAGATTATTTATATTACATTTAATAACTTTATTTACAAATTTTGGCAAACAACTTTTTACTAATATCTTTATAAAATTTATATATATGCATATCAATGATTATATTTATAAGGATTTCAAATAACATGTTTAGTATTGTGAACATATATTATTTTAGTCTCTTTAAATGCTACAAATACTATCATTAGAAATATAGAGCTAATGCTATAAACAAAAAATAAAAAATAAAAAATTTTGCATTAACAAAGACCATCATCTCAAGTGGGTTATTTATTTACCGCTCTTATAAAGACCATCATGAACCACAAATATTTCTTTCAACAAGATGAGGGACTTTGACAAAAATGCAATAATCTTCCAAGGGTACATATTTTTCTTTTCCCGACGCTACTTGGACGTGGACTGTGGTATAATGATTGGAACGAAGACTACCTCCTTCAAGTGAGAGAGAGGTGACTCCTAGCCTCAATCCTGCTTGTTTATGCATGGTAATTCATAATTCATCGTCTTTGTTATTTGATCTCTTTTTTTAAGATATGTATTTTTATTAAAATGATTTCGGTTAAGTAAAAGGACTAACTAAAACAATGTCACTATTGTCGTCATGTGTTTACTGACTTGTGTGTATTAAGGAAAGCAATACCGACCATAAATAGCAGCTGTAAGCAGTCAACTATATCCATGATCTCAGCAATCCATGACAGCAAAGGAAAATTACTTCATACGTTTCTGTGCAGTTATTATTTGGTACATTTATTATTTTGTAACTGCTGTGTATTTTTCAAATTTCACAATTTATTTACTTTCCTAAGATAGAACATATGTGATGTATATATTTACTCAAAAACTGAATCAATAAGATTATTGAGAATTGTTCTCTATCAACGGCAATGTGTTATTCTCTATATGGTATCAAGAGACCTACCTCTAACGAGACAAAGATCCAACCATGTCTTCCGCAACAACTCCAAACACTCAACCTATCTCTACCCCTGAAAATTCCTTGGTTGTTCTCAACATCACTGCCCAGATTAATGAAAAACTCACCTCCTCCACTTTTCCTCAATGGCGTGCTCAGTTTGAAGCACTGCTCATTGGGTATGATCTGATGGACTACGTTACTGGTGATTCCCACTGCCCTCCGATGGCACACCCACGTCTTCCTCTAGGAAAACCCATTGGGTTAGGCAAGACAAACTTATTTTAAGTGCTATTCTAGCATCTACTTCTTCCACCATAACTCCACTCATTGCCACAGCAAAAACTTCTCATGAAGCATGGAAGAAGCTGAACAACATGTATGCTAGCCGTTCGCGTACAAGGGCGATGCAGTTAAAGGAAGAGCTCACCTTGGTTCAACGCGGAAATCGCTCCGTTCCAGATTTCCTTCATGCTGTCAAGGCTTTGGCGGACGAAATAGCACTCATAGATCATCCAATTTCGGACGATGATCTCACCCTCTATGTCCTCGATGGACTTGGACCTGATTTTAGAGAGATAGCTACTCCTATTCGGGCAAGAGAGAAATCTCTAATGTTTGAAGAACTTCATGATCTTTTAGTCGGTCATGAGAATTATCTCCGTTGCATGGAGATGGCTTCCTAGCAGCTTGTTGCTGCTGCAAATTTCACGGCCCGAAAAAATGGTTCCTCTGGCGGCTAGCAGCAAAGGACATCTTACAAACCAAATGGGTCTCGTAACCCCAGCTTCTCTCGTTCGGGCACACAGCAGTACAAAGACAGCCGCAACAATAATAAAGGCTCGGGCAAAAACACTTCAACTCATAAAAGGTACCAGCCCAAATGCCAGCTTTGTGACCAAATGTGCCACACGGCAAAGGCCTGCTCTCAGCTGCAGTCCAATGAGTTCAGTGCAAATTGTACTGCTACTTCAAATAACCAAGACTCTAAATGGCTTCTTGATTCTGCCGCATCGCACAATGTCACTATTGTCGTCATGTGTTTACTGACTTGTGTGATGGTATTAGTTTGGTACTCATGTTATAATTCATTGTGAAAATCGTGTTTCGTTAACTGACTTTTCCAAGTACGTCCAAGGAAATTCTATGAAAATAAACTTTCAAATTGATATGGTTTTATAAGATACGTTGGATTTACTTTATAATAAAAATAACTTTACAACGACCAAACATACTATATTAAGATACATCATTTTGTGAGTTTATTTTTGTACAATCTTTTTGTGGTTAAAGCATCTCTCAATATCAAAACATCATGAAAGTTATTTACAGAGAAATTGTAATACAACAAAACAAACAGAGCAGCCTGAATCTCCTTAGTTTTAGTTATTTGGTCGTCCCTCTTGACTGGGGAAACTTCCTCGATCTCATCTTTTTGTTCGAACCTAAATGAGATCCTTTCATTTGTGATTCTACTGGGAAACGTATGAACATAATAAAAAGATGAACATATGAACATTGCCTTGGTGGAATCTCTCAATTGCTCTCTGCGTAAAATATAGTGACTTATATATCAAGACCATTGCGAACCACAAATGTCTACATATCTCTACCGAAAAAGGAACCAATGCAAGACTTTGACGGATTAAAAGATAAGGAAGAAGACTTCCTCCTTCAACACATGAGCCCCAAGTTCCAGCTCTCTTTACACAAGATAAAGAATAAGTTCGACTGAAGTTCGTGAAGCAATAGGTACACATTTTGATTTTCCCAGCCATTGATGTGACTGAAATGTTGAATGCACTGTGGAATGTTGAATGTTCCGTGGAATCTAGTCGACGAGATTAATTTCCAACCATGAATTGCTGAGAATGTTGCAAGAAAGTATAATGTCCCTGCCCTAAAATTATTTTCTAAACTTGAACAGTATCTATTGATGATTGGTAGGCCCGTACAAGCTAGATTGCTTATAAATAAAGCCCTTAACTATCATACGCTCTACAAGTAAAAACAATGGGATCATTAGCCATTAAGAAAGTATTTTCCCTTCTCATCAACTTTGTCCTATTTTCTCAGTTGGTTTTTTCACTGGAAGTGCCTGCCGTTTCTTCTAATTCTTCCAAAGAAGCTACTGCTCTTCTTACATGGAAAAATAGCCTTCAAAACGAATCCCAATCCCACTCATCTTCATGGACTTCAGTTTCTTCTTCCACTCTAAACCTAAGTAGGAATCCATGCAATAATTGGCTTGGTATTTCATGCAACCTTGCTGGAAGCGTCGTCAAAATAGACCTTGGCAACTCTAGCTTACAAGGTACGCTTCATGGATTTTCTTTTTCGTCATTGCCCAATCTTGCGTATATTGATCTTTACATGAACACACTTTTTGAGACAATTCCACCTCAAATTAGCTACATGTCAAAACTTGAACATCTCGATTTGTCCTTTAATCAGTTTTCAGGTAAAATCCCACCTCAAATTGGCTCCCTGTCAAAACTCAAATATCTTGATTTGTCCTGTAATCAGTTTTCAGGCAAAATCCCCCAAGAAATTGGCAAGCTAACTAATCTTGAGGTCCTCCACCTTGCATATAATAACTTAAACAGCTCCATTCCTGAAGAAATAGGGCGCCTAAACTTTCTAACCGAACTTTTACTTCACAGAAACCATATAGACGGTTCCATCCCTTCTTCTTTAGGCAATTTGACCAACTTGGTTAATTTGCTTCTTTCTGACAATGAACTTTCTGGTTTCGTTCCTTCAGAAATGGGAAACCTCTCCAATTTGGATCTACTTTTCATTCATAGGAACTGTTTGATAGGTCCAATCCCTCCCACTTTTGGGAACTTGAAAAAGCTAATCAGCTTGTCCATGTTTGCTAATTCATTTTCCGGTCCCATCCCTTTAGAAATTGGAAATTTGAATTCCCTAATGCAATTAAGTCTTCTTCAAAATAATCTTTCTGGTTCAATTCCACCATCATTAGGTGATTTGGCAAATCTTACCCTACTTCACCTGAATAATAATAACCTTTCTGGATCCATTCCAACAGAAATAGGAAAGTTGACTTCTCTCATATCTCTACAGTTGAATGAAAACCAGCTACATGGTTATCTTCCAACTTCATTTGCTAATTTGAGCAATTTGGTAAATTTGACCCTTCATGACAACCAACTTACCGGTCCTATTCCTCAAGGAATTGGAAATCTCCTCAACTTGGCTTTTCTAAGAGTAGACACAAACCAATTTATTGGTAATTTGCCTCAAAACATTTGCCATGGTTTATCACTTCGGTACTTTGTTGCAAGCAACAATCATTTGGATGGCCGAATCCCCAAAAGCTTCAAAAATTGCACAAGCATAGTCAGAGTCTTCTTAGGAGGTAACCAACTCATTGGAGATATATCTAAGGACTTTGGTGTCTATCCAAACTTGACGATCATAGATCTAAGCCATAATCAATTTTATGGACAGATCTCAAGTAATTGGGGACAGTGTCCACAGCTACGAATACTACGAATGGGCAACAACAATATTGCTAGTAGAATACCACACGAGATTGGAAATTGGAATCAGCTAGGTGAACTTGATCTTTCTTCAAATCATATAGTTGGGACCATTCCAAAAGAATTCGGAAAGCTGATTTCTCTAATAATATTGAGGATGAATGGCAATAAACTCTCTGGTGCTATACCTTTTGAATTTGGGTCATTGAAAAAAATTGAATATCTTGACTTGTCCTCAAACAAGCTGAGTAAGTCAATTCCAAGTAATTTTGGGGACTTCGAGAAATTGATCGACTTGAATTTAAGCCACAACAATTTTAGCCAAGGGATTCCAACCCACCTCCTGAAGTTATCTCATGCCTCCAAATTAGACATAAGTTATAACTCTTTAAATGGAGAGATACCATCAGAGATTAGCCAAATGGAGAGCTTAGAGATCTTGAATCTCTCCCATAATAATCTTTCTGGCTTCATTCTGAAATCTTTCGAACAAATGCGTGGCTTGTTGCATATTGACATATTCTACAATGAGTTGCAGGGTCCCATTCCCAATAGCAAAGCATTTTTAGATGCTCCAATAGGAACATTAAAAGGGAACAAAGGATTGTGCGGTAATGCTACAGATCTACAGCCTTGCAAACATAGCTCAAAAAGGGGACAAAAAGTCGTGTTTCTTCTCGTTTTCCCACTTTTAGGAGCAACTTTTGTTCTACTTTCTTTCTTTGGGATTTTTCTCTTTATGCAAAGAAGAAAGACAGATCTAGAATCCAAACAAAGCAAGACCGAGGGCCAAGTACTGTTTCTTTCAATATTACATTTCAATGGAAGAACATTGTATGACGAAATCATAAAAGTGACCAATGGTTTTGATGCTCTATGTTGCATTGGGAAAGGAGGACATGGAACTGTCTATAAAGCAGAGCTAACTTCAGGTGATATTGTAGTTGTGAAGAAATTCAATCGACCACTGCATGATGCTGGTGAGAACAGATTTCAAAAGGAGTTTCTGAATGAGATAAGGGCATTGATGCACATACGCCATCGAAACATTGTTAAACTTTATGGTTTTTGTTCCCATGTGCAACATTCCTTTTTGGTTTGTCAGTATCTAGAGAGGGGTAGCTTGTCCATAATCTTGGGCAACGAAGATGTTGCTAAAGAATTGGGCTGGTGTAAGAGATTGAATATTGTTAAAGGTGTGGCATATGCCTTGTCTTACATGCACCATGATTGCTCCCCTTCGATTATTCATCGTGACATATCAAGCAGCAACATCTTGCTGGATTCTCAATTTGAGGCTCATGTTTCAGACTTTGGCACCGTAAAGCTTTTAAAGCCAGACTCATCGAACTGGACATCATTTGCAGGCACTTATGGATATGTTGCACCAGGTTATAAATTATTTCATTGTCCTATCAAAGAAAAGCATGCATATGTATTGATTTTTTCCCATCTTTCCTTGATTTATTTTTATTTTTTTGCAGAGCTTGCTTATACAATGAAGGTAACTGAGAAATGCGATGTGTACAGCTTTGGCGTATTGGCAATCGAAGTCATTAGAGGAAAGCATCCAGGTGATTCCATCTCCTCACTATCAATGCCGTTAGCTATGGAGAACATACAGGTGAAAGATGTGTTGGACCAACGGCTTCCATTTCCAACAGCTCAAGTTGAAAATGAACTTATAATAGTTGTAGAACTAGCCATGAAATGCTTAAATGCCTATCCCCAATCAAGGCCGACGATGCACATGATTTCTCAAGTGTTATCGACCAATATTGCAAATTCCTAGAGCCATCCAGATGTGCATTCCAACATGAAAGCTGAGAATTGAAGGTTATAGACTGTTGAGATAATAGTTAATGAGAATAAGTGCTAAAATCATGTGGCAGTCTAAGATATGTGTAATTTTAGTTGTCAGTTGTATGAGTGTTAACATATCTTTTTTTATCATCTCATGTCCTTCAGTTTAATTCCAACTATATCAATCAACCAAAGTGTCTTTTGGGAGTATAAATGTGGCAATTTTTGCAACTTGAAGGTTTGTTTGTTCTCATAAATCTTTTTAATAGAACCCATGTGATTTGAAAATTTTGGAGTTGAAGACCTTAATTTTAAAAAAGTGGGAGGTTGTTAAATTAGAATATAATATTCACGTTCGATTATTTCATTTTCAAATTTTGTAATTTTTGGGTGAAACATAATTAACAAAAAACTCGACGTTCAATGGATAGCTAGCTACGCAATATGCAATTACACTACGTAAAAACTTTTAAATATATGATATTACTGTTATACATTATTCAAGAAAATATAAAATTTATGCCTCGTTGGGAAACACATCCTATGTCGAAATTTCTCATAATTTTCTTCCGAAACATCATTCAAACACAAAAACTTTCAATTTCAGATTTTTAACTTTTTCATCTAGTCATTATCTAATCATTATAATTTTCCTAAACTTCCAAAAAAATTAATACAAAAAATAATTATTAAACTTTTTTAAATTCTAAAATAAATATGGTATTAAAAAATTATATTATAATAATATTTTAACTTTATAGTATTTTTATTCAACATTTTCTCTCTCGTTTCCTAAAACTCAATAAAACATCTTAACTCAAATCATTTTACTACTATTTACATATTTCTCATCTCATTCCACAAACGAGACCTTAGTTTATGGTTTACATATATTACCACTTTTTTATATTCCTATATATATCATTTCTATGATCCAACATCTTCTCTTAATTGAAACATATAAAAAGCTTAGACGTAAAATTCCCTGTATTCAAGAATAATGCAAGTTTGGAATTCATTTTTTCTTTCTTATTTTTTACAAATTTGTTAAAGGTGTTCCTAAAAATTCTCAATTCAACTATTTATTCTATACCTAAAAGTATTCAACCCCTCCAAACTTATAATTCTGGCTTTGTCCCTATTGGGAAGGATATATCCCTAACCTTAGATTATTACCTAAACTTGATTAAGACTTAAAATAGGAGAAAGATAAATTTGTAAAGCGAGTCCTACAATATTTATGGATTCCCATTTTGATAATATTAAATTCTCAATAAATGTTGTATAATTCACTTCATATATATATCTTAACTAAAAATTTCAAGTTCGAATAAGGAACTTGTGACAAACCACTCATTTTTCTCTTGGTTGGTCACGAGTCTTATATTGTATTTTAAACCTCGAAGTCGTGTTTTAAATATTGCATATGATTTTTAAATGAAGACAAGAGCCTTCAAAATATTTTAAATGTCCAAAATTAATTTTAAAATGGGGTATTTTCGGTATTATTGAACCAAACCTAATTTTAAAGTAAGCTTTTTTATATTGTGAAGTCCCAAAAATAATATAGTTTTAACAAATTATTTTATTTAAATGATTTTAGTTCTTTAAGAGTATTATTAAATATTCATCATTTTATTTTATATTAAAAACTATACTTAGATAATATTATTTCTCTTAAAAATGTTTAGTAAACTTCATCATTTTATTTTATGATGAAAGATTATAATTTTAGAATTGAAGTTGTGTTTTAAATTAGTCTCATTGTATTTCTATTTTCATTTCACTTATTTTAGTCAGTTTATTTAAGTGTTTTATTTCTCACCTTTAAATCAATTTGGAGACTCCTAAGTGAAGGGTTGGGATTAAATTCCAAAACCCTAACTTTTTCCTCCCATTTCCTTTTCTCCCTCTCTTTCCTCTCCTCCCTCCAGTCGACGCCCCCTCCCCTAATTCCCTCCCTTCCTCTCGGTTTCTCCTTCCTGGCCCAGCTCTAACCGCTGCCGCTCGTCGACGGCATCACCCCAACCCCGTAGCCCTTTTTCTCTTCTCCCTCAGTTTCTCTCCACCGCGCCACCGGGAGTAGCCCACGAGCTCGCCGTCGAGCCTCGCTAGCTAGCTAAACCCCCTTTATGGCCTCACCCTCACCCTAGACTTCCCCATGGCTCACCCTATAGTCTTTTCTCCCTTGGGTTCCCCATCATCGCAGCTCCGCCCAGATTGTGGCGCCAAAGCACCATGAGCCACCACGCCCCACCATACGCCATCGCCACGAGCCTTCTCCACTCCGTGGACCAAAGCTGCTCTACCCCTAGTCCTCGAGGCCCACAGATCACTCTCCCTCTGGTCTCTCAACCGTGACCTCTTGTTCTTCTAGAGCCATTGCAACTCCTCCCAAGCTGCCATCAATCACCAGCTCGCCACTACCCACGGCTACCCGAGTCAGCCCCATGACTTAGCCTGGGCACCACCGTGCCTAGCCAGCTGAGGCCTTGCCTCCCTCTCTTCTCCCCTTCGGCCTCTAGCACCCACACACACCCCCACAACCGTACACTACCCAGCCAGCCACTAACTACCCATCTCCGCCTCATGTTGCCACCATGAAGCCCCACCAAACCCTAGCCACCCCAAATAGCTATGTCTTAAGGTCACGAAAATGACCACCACGCCTTAACCAATAACCAGCCCCTCCTTACACATGCGTAACCGCCATCACAGGACCATGCCGAGCAGCAAGCGGGGCAACAGGTCAGCCCAGACGCATGGCATCATCCTACAGCCATCACACACTTTGCTTGTGACAGTCTCTCTCCCTTTTTTTTTCTCTCTCTCTCTCTCTCTCTCACACACACACATCATGCTTATGATTCAATTATAGAAAGCTTTCTTAAATCAAGCAGGTTCATTCTTTATTGGTTGTCCAGATGCAACTGGGAAAACATTTGTATATAAAGTATTTCTTGCTACAACAAAATCTAAACAATTAATAGCCCTTGCAACTACACCATCTGATGTTGCTGCATCAATTTTACCTAGAAGTCGAACAACACATTCACGACTTAAAATTTCATTACAGTTTGACAAGAGCAACACATGCAATATTCGTAAACAAAGTATAACTGCTAGATTATTATTTGTTGCAAGGTTAATTATGTAGGTTGTAGCCCTTATGTTACCAAAGCAATCTATAGAAGATTGGACATAATGCTTCAGGACATCAATGATTCAAAGTTAACATTTGGTGGCAAGGTTGTTTGTGTTTGATAGAGATTTTTGACAAATTTTACCTGTCGTTTGTAAAGGTACAAGACAAGAACAAATTGATGCAAGTTTAGTCTTTTCTTACTTATGACCTACTCTGACCAAGATTTGCTTAATTGAAAGCATGCGAGCACAATTAGATCTAAATTTTTCAAATTACTTACTTCAATTTGGCAATGGAATACTGCTATTCACAATTGAAGAAATGATAAGAATTCCTGATGATATGTTTATCCCTTACAAAAATGATGTTGTTTCTTTATAGAAGTTGATAGATGTTTTCTATAATATTCGTGATTATTCAAAAAATCATTGAAATGTTAAATCGAGCTATATTAACACCAAGGAACAGATATGTTGATGAAATAAACAGTATTATAATTTCGATAAAACAATAGATACATTTGAACAAAGCATTATGGAGGATTTCTTAAATACTTTGACACCAAATGGGCTTCCAACTCATGAATTACTATATAACAAAAATTGTCCAATCATGTTACTTAGAAACATTAATTCTTCATAAGGTTTATGCAATGAAACTCGTCTGATATGTTGCAACTTTGAATGTAACATCATTAACGCAGAAATTATAGTTGGTCATCATAGTGGTAAAGGGGTTTTATACCAAAAATTTCATTGATACCAAAATTTGATCAAAACATTAGGTTTCCATTCAAGAGAACTCAATTTCTTATTAGATTAAACTTTGCAATGACAATCAACAAATCATAAGGGTAAACATTGGATTTTGTTGGGATATATTTGCCACAACCTATAGTTTCTCATGGACAATTGTATATAGTATTATCAAGAGCTAAGACAGTTGCTTCAGTAAAGATTCTAATAAGGCTAACATCAATTGATAGATCTCAACAAAATTACACAAATAAAGAATCATTAAGCTTGGCGTCTTCATCTTAACACTATACAAGTAACTTGATTTAATTTTCTATTTTCCTATTGTCATTATTTTATACAAGTTCAACTTTAAATACTAATTCATTTTTTTCTTTTTACAAAATCAATGTCTAAGATGTGGAAGGTTTATTCTAATGCTCTACAGGGAAATCGACTACAAGCTAACATGTTTGATAGAGATATTGATTTGTGTGATGACACTTTACATTTGTTCCTACCATACTACATCAGTAATGCTTATGTGAAGCCGTTAAATCCTAAACATAGAATTGAAACCCATCAATACCAATGGATCTTAAACTCAAGGACAATCATTGAACAAATTCTAGATGATGAAAAAGCATTGCAGCCACCAAATTACAATATCATTTCATTCAGTTAGCTCAATAATTACAAAGATTAAATTGTAGAAATAGGTAAATCTTTGTTTAAAATTTTCAAATTCTTTGAAAACTATTTTTATTAACAAACTAATATATGATTTATTAGATCTATTGGCTATTGCCTTATATATAAATTTAGCTAGAGAAGTAAACACAACAAATAGTCCAACAATCCTCCAAGAAATATATGTGTTTGATCAAAGGTAAACATAATTTTTAAATATCTATTTATATTATTTAATTTTGAATATTAACCTATTTATGATTTTATTTATTAATATTAAATTATTATTTGTTCTTACTTCAAATTTGTAGTTTGAATCCTATATGTTTGACTATGTGGGCTCAGTTTGTTCATGCTTATTGTAAACAAATTTCAAAAATTATTGAAGCTAAACCACATAGTTAAACATTACTTCAAGAAATAACTATATCTTGATTTGTGGAACCATTTGTGGTTTATAAATGATGCTCTGCTAGAAATGCGAGGATTGATTGGAAACATACTTGTTGATTGTGATGACAAAGAAAGTCTTATGTTAAAAAGATGTATTAGATATAGTGTAGACATATAATATAAAATCAAAATATAAAATTCTTAATGATTCATTACTTCAAGATATAATGATTACATTTTCAAATTTTTGTCTTTGTTTTCAATATTTTTTTTTTTTTAATTTTTAGGGCAACAATCAATGATTCATTACTTGAAAAAAAAAATTATAAAATGATTGGATCAGATATATGCATCTGCCTATACTCATAGTGTTTATCCATTAACCAACATTTTTTATGTTGCAAACCTGCTCAAAACTTCACAACCCATGACGGTAAAATCATATTCGTAACAACAAATTCTCATTTCTATGGTGTAATCACGAAAGCAAATTTCATCCACTTTCTTATTAGTACATCACAATAGTTTCCTATCTACACAATATTTATAACAACTTGATTTTAATATTGGTTATGTATATGATGTAGAAACCAAAATTTTGGATAAAAGGGAAGATAAATGTGCTCGACTTCCACCAAATCTTCTTTTACATGTCGTGCATTGGATGTAATGAAGGAACAAACAATGAATATTGTAAAGGACGTGTTTCACACCACCAACCACACGGATGACCTGCAACAACAATGGGGCACTGGGCGCTCGGGGGACACTCCAATGTCAAAGTCAGAGAGATAGTATAAGTGTATTCAGAAGTCAAGTGAAGTGTTTGCTAACTCCTATAGGTTATTTATAGAGTGATATGGACGTGCAAGTAATTGTTGATAATCACTAATCCTATGTGCTTATCCTTCATAATTCCTCAATAACAAGAGTGGATAATTGTCCTGTCTTATAGGTGCCATCCTGCCCAAGATGATCATCCCAAATCATGGGCTTTATCTCCAACTCCCTGAGGAGTTATTTGTAACTACTTGAAGAGTTATCTTCCACGTGGCAGTGGTTGTGGGCCTTTTGGCCATGGCCCTCCCAACCTTAGGGAATACCTTGGGTTGGTCTTCTTAGTCGTGGGCTTGGCTATTGTGGGGGGCCCAAATATCCCCTCTAGTTATCCCACTAATTTTTCTTGTGCTGGCACATGAGAAATTGAAAACATTCCATTCTCGACACCTGTGTCTCACCTTGCTGGCCATTGGGCATCTATTTGTTTTTCCCAACCACACCGAGGGTCCATGCTACTTAGTGTGCCTAAGTTAGCTGTAACTGTTCCTGCGTATTCAATTGTATTTATTTAAAAAGGAAATGGCAACCTTCACTGCAGCCAACCTTTCGGATTCCCAAGGGGAGCCCATGATTACCTGTCTTGAGGCATTCTTTTTGGTTGTTTAGCAGATTCACGTACTCCTTCTCATCTCATTCCATCCTTCTTGCTTCCTTAACCTCCCTACAAGCTTTGGTTACATGCCTCGCTATGACGATTAAGTCATTTTATGCTTCTAAGAATTTGTTTTAATAAAGCCCATGAGAGTTCTGGCCCATGTAGGGAAAATTAGGGTTTAGGGCCAAAAGGATTGGGGGTCATGCCCAATCTAAGAGTTCTTGTGCCACTTGTCATCTTAGGTTTATAATGGATTAAATGGAAGCCAAAAAAGCAAGACAAAAAGGCTTGGGGCATGGCTTACATGCATACCATAGGAAGATCAAGTTTTTCCTTGCCATGTGTCATACATGCAAGAGGATTTCTTTGTGGGAAGAACCATTTTGATATATGTCACTATGGGGGAAAGGCATTTAGAAGGACATGATTAGAAATATGGGAAAATGAAATTTAGAGTAGGCCAAAAGGCCAAGGATGACAACCATGGGAGAAAGAAGATTTTATTTTTGCCATGTGTCTTCCATGCATGAAGGTAGGTAAAAAGTTACTTTGGAAAAGAGCAAGACGAAGGAGGGAAGAACGCTACATGCCTAAGAGGCTTGTAGAAGAAGATTTTGTGTAAGAAACCCTAGAGGTGGTCGGCTAGGGCAATATCTTTGTGCCAAAAGGAGGACCAATCACATGTTGTCCAAAGGAATGATGAAAAGAAGATCTTCTAGAAGAGAATAGGGTTCGGCGTCCATGCACTTACACACACACTCTTCATGTGCCACTAGGCATTCATGCACACTTTTAAGGGACTAGAGTTAGTAAAAGACCCTTTAGCCTTAAGATGCATTGGACCAAGACATGATATGAAGGGTAAAAGGGGAAGTGGATCGGTTTTTGGAAGAAGGAGGCACCACTTGCAAGAAGATGTCTTAGGGTTTCCAACTTGATCTAATGATGAGCTAAGGGAAAAAGGTGGTAGCGCTACATGCCACTTGGCATCCATGCATGAGCTTGTTTCAGGGACGAAGCTTCCTAAAATACCTATAAATAGGGAAGGACTGAAAGCCCTAGGACCTTTGGCCATTTTGTGTTTTTGCTCTTGCGCGTTTTGGCTACTCTCTTTTCTCCTAAGTTTCCATCACTCTCTCACAAACCAAACACTCTTGTAAGGATAGGCAACTAAGGATACTTTAAAGAAGAGAAGGCTAAGAAGGTAAGAAGCTAATTTCTCTTGTGATATACACACACGCACAACCTCAAGGGAGAAAGGTTCGGTTGAGCCAAGTTCATCCAGAATTTATGCCCACACACACGCACACTTGAGTTAGAAGAAAGTAGGTCATGTTTTCAAAGGTTCATAAACATGAAACCATGTCTACTCACATATTTAGATTAGGGTTTTCATCAAAGGGAAGACAAATGTAACTCTACATGTTTTCAAGCCTTAAAGCATGATGCTTTGAGGAATGAGAATCACAACACTAGTGAGTTGAAATTAGGGTTCTTATTGAGGTAAAGTTTTGGATTCCAAGGGGAAGGGTCCGAAAATTTGGAGCTTTTCATGGGAAGAAAAATGTGTAAGGAGCACTACACTTGAACACATGAGTTAGTGAGTAGTGATTCTAACTAATGTTACATGTGAGTTTTCAGCTTGCTTACTATAAAAATATTTTTCGGATTTTCGTAAGTACACCTCTAACTTGTACTTGGATATTATATGCATATGGCTTGTGAACTTTTTGTTTGTTTCGGTTTTGTATGGTTACTTGTGATATTATGGTTCCTTCATGTGTTATGAACATCTCTTGATATGATTGTTTTAAGCATGATTTAAATGGTTTATGGAAGACATGTATAATGTGGAAAAGAAATGGAATAAGAAGTCATACTAGGTTTCAGGTGGTTTTGTGTTGCTTGAACACGAATATTCCTATTTCACTCATTTGGCCTTGGAGTAAGATCATGAAAAGATCACACATAATCTTAAGAAGATGTTTCGGCCTTCATGAGGATCTTTGATGAAAAATCTTGTTTAATGCATTAGAAGATTCTAAGTTCATAAAGTTGATTGAAATGCATGTTTTCTTACAATAGAAACTTTCGGTCAACCCTAAGGATTTAATGAGATCATTGGTAATTTGGAATTCTTTGTCATAAGAACCAAATTTTTTATCATAATAGGGTTTGATGTATTCAGTCCCTACATGTTTGTCTTTGGTACATATGCCTTTGATTGATATGAATGTCATGAATTGTTATAAAGGAACATGTCCGCATGTTCTAATATTTTCTAGCCATAACGCGATATGTATTCCATGAATGAATGTTCTATTGTATGATGATGAAACATATTGGCATCTCATGATATTGATAAGGCATTTGACATTACATGCGTCTCGCGAAAGTTCAAAAGTCCATAGTCATGTCACATGCATTGGGATTGTGAAAACCTTTTTAAGAAAAAGAGTCATTTGTTTTTAAAAGAAAGGTCTGATCACGACCCCGAATGCTAGGATGGGGGAATGTCCTAGTGGAACCCCTCTGTCCACTCAAGAGTGTTTAAAATGGAGGGACAACACTTGGGTTGACGTAGTACAGTCAACGGGTCTCGTATAGACTCTAAAAGAAAAGGATGTTGGAGCAAGATCTCACCTAAAGCTAGTGGGTGCACCTACGGTGAAGGCGAAAAGCAAATTGCCGTAATATGGAAAGTTTAAGACGTAGTCACCTTGGTCAAAGAGGCCAATGGTTGATGCGGTAACTAGTGGGGAACACACAGTAGATAGGGGAGCCGTGAGGTATCCAAAGTTATGTTAATGACAAGAAAGGGGTTTCGAGCCCAAAAAGTTATGCTATGAAAGAAAAAATGAGGCCATAAGTATGTTAATGAACAATGAGACGATGAAAGAATGTTTTATGAAAGCAAAAGTTATGAAATGTCGTGTTTTTTACACACTGTCGTGAAAAGTCAAGTGCATAAGCATAAGTTCATGTCCATGCATTCGTTGTTAAGTTTGATTGGTATGCTTATGATTTCTGTTGCATGTTATTTGTTTACGTACTGAGATTTTTCGAAATCTCACTGTTGTATTTACCCAATATCATTCCTTACTCGGGATGACAGAAGTTATGCCAGGTACACAAGATCGTAAAGTATGGATGGAATCAGTGAAATAATAGCGGACGAGTTCAGTATTGAAGCTCGTCATCAGTCTACCTTAGAATTGCTTAAGGAGTTAGCTCAGTGACTCAAAGAGATTGTACCTTTTGTCAATAAGTCAGAATATGGGTTTGTATAACTGGACCCGCAGAAGATGTCGAGGCTTACGCAAGATATGGGTTTTGTGTCAAGACATCTTGAGCAAGCTAAGAACTCTGCTGTAAAGGCTAAGGTAATAGCCATGGAGTTGGGTCTGGACATAGACGTTCACCCATCTAGGGGAATATTCTTAAGCCTGCTTGAGGATGAGACCCTAGGTTCGACCCATTCCTCTTTTGGGAAGGGACTTTTTGCTTAGCCTAATGTTTTAAGGTTTTGGGTCCCTTGTGTTGGGAGTTCATTGTGAAACTCTAAGTTTCTTTTGATGGCAACTATGTTATTAAGTATTGGGATCTTATGTTTTGGTACCAAGCCTAATGTTTCATTTGATATGACTTAATTAACTTTCCACTGCTATATACTACATACTGCTAGCCATTAATAGATGCATTGCATCTTATTTATCATGTACGAGGGGTAGGTAACCCTGGTGTTGCTTGTTCCGACTTTTCAATTTCCAACAAATCCCAAGCAGGGGCTGGGGGTGCCACAACGAATGGTATCAAAGTGGTATTAACGTCTCTTGGTAAAACCATAAGTTGTCATAGGAATACATGGTACCTGATGATAAGATTGGAATCTAATAGTTATAGGCTTGAATTCTATAGCTGATATTTTAAGGATAAGTATGTGGTTTGCCAGTATTGTGAAGTCACGAAAGAATAGGACTCTGTTTTAGGAAAAAGTGAAAGTTGACGCGTCAGTTTGTGCATTTAAGGAGGAAAGGACCAATGGTGTGAAGACAGCTTGAAGAAGTATCCCCAAGGTCACGAGATTGGGAAGTTCGAAACCTTCCATTAGAAGGAGGTCAGGCAGTCACAGAACCCATACGACAGA
Organism: Juglans regia; assembly: GCF_001411555.2. Taxonomy (NCBI): domain Eukaryota; kingdom Viridiplantae; phylum Streptophyta; class Magnoliopsida; order Fagales; family Juglandaceae; genus Juglans; species Juglans regia. Next base: position 6,032,656 of record NC_049902.1, on the reverse strand, counting down.
TGACTGAGGTGGTGAGACACCAATTGGAGTTAGGCAGATTTGCCCCACATTTGATTAACATAGAGAAGATGCAAGCGAGGAAATTCCAAGATGGGTTACAACCGAGGATTTGGAATCAGATTGCTTGCTTGCAGACTAAGAGCTTCCAGGAACTAGTGAACGTAGCTTCGATAGCATAAGTAGAAAAGTGGAGTCTGATTGCCCAAGTCCAAAAAGATCGCAAAAAAGAGGACTTCCCTACGCTCCATGGAAGAATATGGGAAAGAAAAAGGTCCCATATACTCGGGATAAAGGAAATGGAAAGATGGTCAAAAAAGTGGTGCCTATTATGCCACCACCCTGTTGTAGTTGCGGACGAAAGCATAGTGGTGAATGTCAATTCACAATCGGAGCATGTTTCGGATATGGTCAGACTGACCATATGATTCGAGATTGTCCACGTCATGCGGCGGGAGGAGCATCTATGCCTGGAAACAAGGGAAAGATCTCGCAGAAAGCTAAAGTATATGCAATCACACCGGGAGTGGTAGATCTAGAAGCTGATGGAGCTACTGATGCTGGAGTAATTACTGGTAACATTCTAAACTTAGTATAGATGGTAGCTCGTATTGCTAAGAAACTTTTAAGTAATCGTAGTTACCATTGTAGGTAAGGTTAAATTAATGCAACAACTGGTTTTTTGCTCTGTTTGACTTGGGAGTTTTGCTTTCCTTTGTATCTTATGACTGCATAAGAAGGTGTAAGTTGAGTGTGGAAACCTTACCCCTGAAGGTTTTAGTAACTATTCAAAATAGGAAAGTAGTGGGATGCACTCGGATAGTTAAGGATTGTCTGTTGGAAGTCGTAGGATTAAGCCTATTAGCGGATTTAATTGTATTCCATTTAATGGAATTTGATTTGATCTTAGGAATGGATTGGTTATCTAAGCACTATGCCAAGATATATTGCCGGAGAAGAAAGGTGATTTTTGAGCTACCTTCAAAGGATTGGATTTGTTTTATGGGGGAAGTTGTGAAGACGATTCCATCAACCTTATTGGTAGGAAAAATAAAGAAGGCTCTAGAGGAGGGAGCTAATGGTTATCTAGTGTTTATGACTAGTATGATAGAGAAAGTTAAAGGAGTTGAAGGGATTCATGTGAAAGAAGAATTTCCTGAGGTTTTTGCTGATGAATTGCCTGGGTTACCCCCAAGTCGGGAAATGGAGTTCGTAATCGAGTAGGAGCCAGCTGCAGCCCCAGTACCAAAGGCAATTTATCGAATGGTCCTAGTGGAGTTGAAGGAGCTGAAGGTGCAGGTCGAAGAACTTTTGGAAAAGGGTTTTATCCACCCAAGTTGGTCCACGTGGGGTGCACCAGTTCTTTTTGTGAAAAAGAAAGACGGTACAATGAGTATATGCACTGACTACCAGGACTTGAATAAAGTAACAATTAAGAATAAGTATCCATTGCCACGAATTGATGATTTGTTGGATCTGTTACAAGGAGCATCAATATTTTCCAAGATAGGCCTACGGTCAGGATATCATTAGTTAAAGATCAAAGATCAAGATGTATCCAAGACAGCTTTTCAAACTCATTATGGACACTGAGTTTTTAGTAATGCCATTTGGATTAACTAATGCTCTAGCATCATTCATGGATTTGATGAACCAAATTTTTAGGTAGTACTTGTTCAATTTTGTAGTAGTGCTCATTGACGATATCTTGATTTATTCCCGAAGCGATGAAGAACATAAGGAGCACTTAAAGATAGTATTGAAGATCTTGAAAGAACATTAGCTCTACGCTAAACTCAGCAAGTGCGAGTTATGGCTTAGAGAGGTGAGATTTTTGGGACATGTCATTTCTAGCAAAGGTGTAGTAGTAGACCCTGCTAAAATAGAAGCAGTGATGGAGTGGCAGAAACCAACCAACGCCCATGAGATACGGAGTTTCCTGCGTTTGATTGGATATTATAGAAGATTCGTCGAAGGATTTTCTAAATTATCTGGTCCTTTAACGGCTCTGACAAAGAAGAATGCTAAGTTTCAATGGAGTGAGGACTGTGAAAGGAGTTTTCAGGAACTTAGGAAAAGGTTAACCTTCGCAACTGTGTTGGCTTTACCTGAGCCTCATAAGCCGTATGTGATCTATAATGGCACCTCTAAGATGAGTTTAGGGTGCGTTTTGATGCAAGAAGAATGAGTCGTCACTTATGCTTTCGTGATAACTTAAGGATCACGAGCGGAATTATCCTACTCATGACTTGGAACTTACTGCATTAGTTTTTGCATTAAAGATTTGGAGACATTATCTTTATGGAGAAAAATGTGAAGTATACACTTACCACAAAAAGTCTTAAGTATCTATTTAGTTTAAAGAACCTGAACATGAGACAGAGAAGATGGGTTGAAATGATCACTACCATTGTGAGATCAAGTATCACCTTTGAAAGGCTAATGTGGTAGCAAATGCCCTTAGTCATAAGGCCGAGGTCGATATGCAGTCACTTCTAGCAATAATGAGGGAATTATTAATTGGGAAGCCGTCAAGAGATGTTAGGTTAACTATGGTATAGTAGATCGTACCATTAACTGACAAGGACATTATCGAAGGACAGAATAAGGATGAGAAAGTGGAAAAACTTCGATAAAAGATTCTGAAGTCTGAAGGACCGCAACACTTTTCGATTGAGAAGGATGGGATTTTGCAATATAAAGAGGGGAAAGTGATTCCTAATGACCATGAATTAAAAGAAAGAATCTTGAAGGAAGCCCATTGTATGCCATATACTGCTCATCTTGTCAGCACCAAAATGTACCGAGACCTGAAGTGACAATTTTGGTGGGTTGGAATAAAAAGGGATGTGAAATGGTGGATTTTGTTGCCAAATGTTCAACTTATCAATTGGTTAAGGTTGAACACCAGAGGCTGGAAGGGGAGTTGCAGCCGTTATCAATACAAGAATGGAAGTGGGAAGATGTATCAATGAATTTTGTGGTAGCCTTGCCAAGGACATCATCAGGAAATAACTCAATTAGGGTTATAGATGACCGGTTGACCAAAAGTGCGCATTTCCTACCAATTGCTAATACGGATTCATTGGAAAGGCTCTCAGGAGCCTACATGAAGGAAATAGTCAGACTTCATGGAGTACCCAAATCTATAGTGTCTGACAGAGACCCATGTTTTACTTCGCATTTCTGGTAAAGTTTATAGAAAATGTTGGGCGCGAAACTAAAATTTAGTAGTGCCTATCATCTGCAGATAGACGGACAGACATATTGAACTATCTAGACATTGGAAGATATGCTACGTGCTTGCATAATGGATCAGGCTGGCGATTGGGAAAGCCATTTACCATTGATAGAGTTCACTTATAATAATAGCTTCTAGGCAACAATACAAATGGCACCCTATGAAGCATTGTACAGGAGAAAGTGCAGATATCCATTATATTGGGATAAAGTAGGTGAAAGAAAGTTGCTTGGACCAGAATACCTGCAGGATGTACGGAAGCAAGTGGAGTTGATTTAGGAAAGGATGAAGGCATCTCAAAGTCATCAAAAGAGTTATACTGATAATCAACGAAGGGATTTGGAATTTAGTGTGGGAGACTGTGTGTACGTTAAGGTGTCACCTATGAAAGGAGTCATACGGTTCGGAAAGAAAGGGAAATTGAGTCCCAGGTATGTAGGACCATATGAAATTCTGGAAAGAGTCGGCGTAGTTGCCTATCATCTGGATTTACCAGTTGAACTGCACGGAGTGCATAATGTCTTTCATGTATCATCCTTAAAGAAGAACTTTGGAGAAAGACAACCTGTAGTGATGGACGCCTGTAGCATACGTATACAGCTGAATTTGTCTTATGAAGAATGTCCTGTTCAGAAGTAAATAACAAAGAACAAGAGCTGAGGAACCGAAAGGTGTCATTGGTGAAGGTTCTTTGGAACAATCCAGCTTTCCAAGACGCAACATGGGAAAGAGAATATTCAATAAGTACTAAATACCCTCATCTGTTTGTAACCTAGAACTTATGTATTCACAAATCTTTCTCATGAATGATGGATGAGTGTGTGGTATTCCTTTGCTTGTTACTCTTATGTAATCTATGAAATTTTTCGTGATATGTGTACCTACCATACCAGTGCACAGGGCATGGCTCATAATAGGAACAACCTTCGTATGTCTGTATCTTCAGTAGCATAGATTAGAGCAAGGCATGAACGTAGTTGTCGAAATTGACAAATCAGAAGAGATCAAATGATGAGAGACCATTGGTAGCAGATGGAGAGATTGGAATATCATCGTACTCATGTGTTAGACATGAATTTTTGGAATAATATTTTTTTAAGGAGAGCTTGACCGCATAAGGAATGTCAACCCCGACATGATCCATTAGTCTGGAGGGAAGTTAATCTGTTACATTTACTTGGACTTAACCCTAAGGCAGAATCTAGTCTCGCTATCGAAGTTCGTATTTTGAGGCATGAGCGTTTTGAGACCTCAGATACATCTGTCGATCGAATCCACTACTGTGAGGAAGGACAAACTGTTGAAGACACTGAGTCTAATATTGAGCGTACATTGAATGAGATATGGGTAAACATGTATTACGATCCTGACTTGGATGTGATATTCTATCATTCAGAAAATTCAGTGACGAAGGAAGAAGGAGAAGTGCCAGTCTTCCTCTGAGGAGTCCATAGCTGCGAGTACCAGAGGTAATACGTAGGATTGATTAATTTCCCCTAGTAATGTCTTTCGATATGAACATGGTATCAATTTCTAGGACAAAATCTTTTTCTAAGGGGGGAGGATGTGACGACCAAGACTTTTTAGGCTTATGAGAAATTTTTTTTTCTAAAGCCCATGAGAGTTTCGGCCCATGTAGGAAAAATTAGGGTCTAGGCCCAAAAGGATTAGGGCTCATGCCAAATCTCAGAGTTCTTGTTCCACTTGTCATCTTAGGGTTATGATGGATTAGTTGGTAGTGAGAAAAGCAACAATAAGGTTTGGGGTGTGGCTTACAAGCCTACCATAGGAAGATCAAACTTTTCCTTGTCATGTGTCATGCATGCATAAGGATTTCTTTGTGGAAAGAAGCTTTTTGACATATGTCACTATGGGGGAAAGGAGTCTAGAAGGGAATGATTAGGAATATAGGAGAATGAAATTTAGAGAAGGCCAAAAGGCCATGGGCGACAACCATGGGAGAAAGAAGATTTTTTTTTGCCGTGTGTCTTCCATGCATGAAGGTAGGTAAAACGTTTGTTTGGAATGGAGCAAGACCAAGGAGGGAAGAAGGCTACATGGCTAGGAGGCTTCTAGAAGAAGATTTTGTTTGAAAACCCTAGAGGTGGTTGGCTAGGGCAACATCTTTGTGCCAAAAGGAGGACCAATCACATGTTGTCCAAAGGAATGATGAAAAGAAGATCTACTAGATTGGAATAGGTTAGGCACCCATGCACTTACACACTCACCCTTCTTCTGCCACTTGGCATTCATGCACACTTGTAAGAGACTAGAGTTAGTGAAAGACCCTTTAGCCTTAAGATGCATTGGACCAAGACATGATATGAAGGGTAAAAGGGAAGTTGATCAGTTTTTGGAAGAAGGAGGTGCCACTTGCAAGAAGATGTCTAAGGGTTTCCAACTTGATCTAATGATGAGCTAAGGGAAAAAGGTAGTAGGGCTACACGCCACTTGGCATCCATGGATGAGCTTGTTTCAATCAAGATGCTTCTTGAAATCCCAATAAAAGGGGAAGGACCGAAAATTCTAGGACCTTTGGCCATTTTGTGATTTTGCTCTCGTGTGTTCCAGCTACTCTCTTTTCTCCTAGTTTCCATCACTTTCTTATCAGCCAAACACTCTTGTAAGGAGAGGCAAGTCAGGATACTTTCAAGAAGAGACGACTAAAAAGGCCAGAAGCTAATTTCTCCTCTGATACACATGCACAGCCTCAAGGTAGAAAGGTTCAGTTGAGCCAAGTTCATCTAGAATTTATGCCCACACACACACACACTTGAGTTAGAAGAAAGTATGTCATGTTTTGAAAGGTTCATCTAAATGAAACCATGTGAACTCACATGTTTAGATTAGGGTTTTCTTCAAAGGGAAGACAAATGTAACTCTACATATTTCGAAGCCTGAAAGCATGATGTTTTGAGGAATGAGAATCACGGTATCAGTGAGTTGAAATTAGGGTTTTTGTTGAGGCATAGTTTCGAATTCCAAGGGGGAAGGGTCCGAAAATTTGGAGCTTTTCATGGGAAGAAAAACGTGTAAGGAGCACCACACTTGAACACATGAGTTAGGGTTTTCTTGAGGAGTGATTCTAACTAACGTTACATGTGATTTTTCAGCTTGCTTACTATAAAAATATATTTCCGATTTTGTAACTGCACCTCTAACTTGTGCATGGATATTATATGTATATGGCTTACAAATTGTTGTTTGTTTCGGTTTTGTATGGTCACTTGTGATATTATGGTTCTTTCATGTGTTATGAACATCTCTTAATAAGAATGTTTTAAGCATGATTTAAATGGTTTATGGAAGATATGTATAATGTGGAAAAGAAATGGAATAAGAAGTCATACTAGGTTTCAAGAGGTTTTGTGTTGCTTGGACATGAATATTGCTATTTCACTCATTCGGCCTTGGAGTAAGATTATGAAAAGATCACACTTAATCATAAGAAGATGTTTTGGCCTTCATGAGGATCTTTGATGACAAATCTTGTTTAATGCATTAGAAGATTCTAAGTTCATAAAGTTGATTGAAATGCATGTTTTCTTACAATATAGGCTTTCAGCAACCCTATGGATGAAGTGAGATCATTGGTAATTTAGAATTCTTTGTGATAAGAACAAAATTTTCGGTCATAATAGGGTTTGATGTATTTGGCCCCTACATGTTTGTCCTTGGTACATATGACTTTGATTGATATGAATGTCATGAAATGTTATAAAGGAACATGTCCGCATGTTCTACTATTTTTCAGTTGTAACCCGATATGTATTACATGAATAAATGTTCTATTTTTCAGTTGGCATCTCATGATATTGATAAGGCATTTGGCATTACATGTGTCTCTCGAAAGGTCAAAGGTTCATAGTTATGTCACATGCATTGGGATTGTGAAAACCATTTTAAGAAAAAGAGCCCTTGTTTTTAAAAGAAAAGTTTGATCACGACCTCAAATGCTAGGATGGGGGAATGTCCTAGTGGAACTCCTCTATCCTCACAAGAGTGTTTAAAATGGAGGGACGAAGTATAGTCAACGGGTCTGAAATGAATCCTAAAAGAAAATGATGCCGAAGCGAGATCACACCTTGGTCAAAGAGGTCAATGGTTGATGCGGTAACTAGTAGGGAACACATAATGAGCAGGGGAGCCATGAGGAACCCAAAGTTATGTTCATGATAAGAAAGGGGCTTTGAGCCCAAAATGTTATGCTATGAAAGAAGAAATGATCTCATAAGTATGCTAATGAACAAGTGTGAAACAATGAAAGAATGTTTTATGGAAGCAAAAGTTATGACATGTCGTGTTTTTTACACACTGTCTTGAAAAGTCAGGTGCATAAGCATAAGTTAATGTCCATGCATTCATTGTTAAGTTTGTTTCATATGCTTATGATATTTGTTGCACGTTATTTGTTTATTTATTGAGATTGTATTTATCCACTATCATTCCTTACTCGGGATAATAGAAGTTGTAGCTTTTATCAATAAGTCTGAATACAGGTTTGCATAACTGGACCCTCAGAAGATGTTGAGGCTTACGCAAGATATGGGTTTTGTGTCAAGACATCTTGAGCAAGCTAAGAACTCTGTTGTAGAGGCTAAGGTAATAGCCACGGAGTTGGGTCTGGACATAGACGTCCGCCCATCTAGGGGAATATTCTTAAGCTTGCTTGAGGATGAGACCTTGGTTCTAACCCATTCCTCTTTTGGGAAGGGACTTTCTGCTTAGCTTAATGTTTTAAGGTTTTCGGTCCCTTGTTTTGGGAGTTCATTGTGAAACTCGAAGTTTCTTTTGATGGAAACTATGTTATTAAGTATTGGGATATGATATTTTGGTACCATGCCTAATGTTTCATTTCATATGACTTAATTGACTTTCCACTGCGATATACTGCATACTGCTAGCCATTAATAGATGCATTGCATCTTATTTATCATGTACGAGGGGAAGGTAACCCTGGTGTTGCATGTCCTGACATTTCAGTTTCCGTGAAATCCTAAGTAGGGATTGGATACCTCCTCTCCCCTACCAGTGTCTACAGATTCTTGGTGGTACCAGGTTGTGTCCATGTTAGGTGTAAAAAATTGAAGGCTGTGATGCCTCCAGCTAAGAGGTGTGCCCCTAGACTGGGGTCCTAAGTCGAAGTGCCCAAGTGCTGAGGGCGTTGAGGGCAAAGTTGAGGTTGCTGGGTCGGCCGCAAGGATGGAGGAAAAGGTAGAAAAGAATGTTCTCTTAGGCTCTAAGCAACCTGTCCAGGAAGGAAATTATGAAGCCCTTTCATAAGAAGCTCTCGAAGTCCCCCCTGAAGAGGTCACGCTTGCGGCTTGTTCCAGTAGGATTTCTCCCTAAGTGAGTACATGTCTTGATGACCTAAGTATGCTTATGGGGCAGGCCGTCACCGATTTGACGATGACCTTTGATTTTGAACTGCCTTCAGGGGGTGTCGATTCTGTAAGTACTCCTCCTTTCGAATTTCCTTCTCTCCCCTCTCCAATGTTAATGCCCAGTGGTGGCGACTCCCTTGAAGAAATTTACAACACCTTTTCCTTGGGCCTGACTAGGACAGGGGCGTTAAAGTATCATGTTCCACTAATTTGCTGAGACCAATGGCACAACCAAACTTGAAGAGCAAGACTCCGTTTTAAATTCTCCTCCTGTGACTACTTCGGGAGGTGAGACCTTGCCCACTAATCTAGACAGGGTCTCCATCCCCTCCCCCTCCCGTTTTTCCTTTGGTGGCGATGGGGTTTCCACAACCAAGGTGAGGGAGGTGGTCCTCGCTGGTAGGGGAGGTGAAATTCCCAAGGGTGGCCAAGATGAAGTTGATGATGGGGGCCCTGACGGCCAAATGGATGTCGAGCAGATAGAGGCCCAAGTGGGTGGTAGTTTTGGTTGGGAGTGTCTGCGACTAAGTTGAAGGCTTCGACTGTTCCCTCCGTAGCTTTGGGACACCCCGTGTGGATTAAGGCCCCTGTAATGGGTGAGACGAGTGGGGTTGAGGATGCTGGTCCTTGCTGTCCCTCGTCTCCTTCTAGGCCAGCCGTGGAGATGGACAAGCACCTGAAGGACATGTTGTAGAAGTATGTTTTTCCTCACTTGATATTGCACGCCTTTGTTTGAGACCCCTTTGGTTACTTGTCGTGGGAGACAAAGCCCATTTAGAAGAGGAAGCCCACGAATGGCAAGTGTTCTCCTTCTTTCCAAAGAAAGAGATAGATAGCTTGTTAGCCTAGAGGGAAGAGTTGTATTGCCACTTGGAGGAGGAGGATGGGTACGCCCACGCCCTGGAAGCTGACCTTGACTCCCTTCATGAGGAGTCTTGCTAGTTGCACAACGAGATTCTTCATGTTCAGTCCCTTCACGCTTGTGATAGCTTCGCTTTGCATGAGGCAGAGATGGAGATGGCTACCACTAATGCTTAGGTGTCCCACCTGAAGTGGGCATTGACTTCCCACTGAGGCCTTGGCTTCCTATGAGGAAAGGCATGAGAAACTTGTCTAGGAGTTGTCCCAAAACAAAAAAGTCACTTTGGGAAGAGTGAAGGCAGAAGGATGCACAGATAGCCGAGCTGCAAGGGGAACTTTATGTCTTGCAGATAAGGCTACAAAAAGAAGCGTGAGAAGATAGACGCCTGGCAGGAGAAGACCCTCGAGACTGTGGCCAACTTGTACAAGCAGGTGGCAGAGCAGAGGAAAGGAAAAGAGGGGCTTGAGTCCCTGTTGGTTTCTGCCACCAATGAAATAGTCCACTTGCATCCTCAGTTGGCTATTTGAGATTGAGAAATTGAATTCAGATATGGGGCTGGTGTGGCCCGCCTGCAAGCACAACAGTTGGCCAACCCCCATACCGATAGGAGATTGAATTTGAAGGAGTTTGAGCCAGACGCAGCTTCGATTCAGTATGTGGATGCCCTTGGGCATAATGTCATGTTGAACGCCTGACGCCTTCCAGCATCCACCACCGCCAGAGTGAAGGGAGGACCTTTTACTTACTTTTGTCTACACTTGCCCCTTTTTCAGGGCTTTTTGTATGTACTCTGGATAGATATTGGCCCCTTGTTTTGGGTTTCTTGCTTTTGCTACTGTTGGCTTTTCCTCATGTCTTTTATCGTATACTATTGTGTTCACTTCTACTTTGTTTCTCTGTTATTGTTTAAGGCAGGTTTAGGGGGTGAGATAAGAATTTTGTGTTTTGTTTTAGAGTTTAAAATATTGTGTTTTAATATTATTATTGTTTTGGGATTTGAAAAAGGTGAATTGAGATTTGAAAAAGTTGAATTGCTTATTATATTTTGTATGAGGATTTGAAAAAGGTGTAATGATGAGATGAGATGAGAATTTTGTGTCTCATCCCATCCCCTAAACCTGGCACTCTAACCAACAATTGAGTTGGTTTCTAGGTGCCATCTGCAAATATCAACTCATTCAAGAGATTAATATCTTGAAGAATAAACATGCATACCCAGATTTACACACCCTAGAAAGAAAAACCCTTCATCAAATTAACATCCAATGTCATTCTGTGACTCTTAGTCTGAGGGACCCTTGATTATTTCAAGGTCCTATTGTGCCATGAGTCTATAACAGGTCAAGAACAAGAAATCTTCAAGAAACCATACAGCAAGTCATGGATACTAGTGTAAAGAAGAAAATGAACAGAAAAATCAAAGATACTAGACACATATCAAGGTAAACAAAACCCTTCACCGACAACCCAAGTTTTAGATCTAGCCTTGAATCATCATCTTGATGATGATTACAAAGGTCAGCAAGAACCCTAAAAGTTATTGATAGAAGATTCAACAAAACAACAAAATAAAACCCTAAAATTTGCCAAAAATCGAGTCTCCTTTCCTCTGGACCTTCTCCCCCATTTATCTTTCTCTCTCATCTAACTGATTCTTCCTCCACTCTCATGGATCTATCCTCGAAAGGCCCTTTCTCCACTCTGCATCTCCCTTAAAGCTTCACATGGACTCTCTAAGTCCCTTATGTTGCATGGTTCAAGGCTTAAGGCTTGTGAGAGTGTTGGGCCAAGGTGGGCCTAGATACTACCGTGTGGCCTTGGGCCATGATACCTACAATGCATTGGATCAGGTTAGCTTGGCCTTATAAAGGCTTTACAAAAAGGGCCCAGTATTAATCAAATGAACATAATATCCATGGCGCAATTAAACAAAAGCCATCTTTTCAAAATGCTGTGTATGTCAACTTTTGAGATGAAAATAAACTACTAAGTTATCTAAGCCTAGTAGGTAAAATAAGCATAATTTTTCATCAATCACAGCCCTCAACTAACTTTTTGCTTGTCTCTTAGCAAATAAAGTGTTCCACAAATCACATGCAATTGATTTCCAATCAAGCACTTGATACCTTTCTTTTGAAATAAAGTTTACCAAACATCAGAGTTTAGGAGTCCATATATACAGAAGTTAGTCTCACCAGATATTTAGTTCCAAAGAGAAGTTTATACGTTGAATTGTTAAACAACCAAGATAAGAAAGTAGAAAGAATGAAAATATTGTTGTCTACTAAGTATATATTTCTGTGTATAGATTCCAAGGTTGACCACCAGAAGTCATTAATTGTCTCATCCATAGCAGCTGCTCGAGAGGGACCTAAAGATCTTACTCTAATTCAAAATCATTGTAATAGTGACTTTCACACTACTACTCTTTAAAAGACCCCTTTATTTGTTACTTTTTTTTAAACCCCTGGCTTGTCCCTTTTCTTGAGTGATTTTCAATACTTAGTCTAGTTTCTTCCTAAGTCAATAGGATATGGTTCATCAGAGCCTTAAACAATTGGTTAGTCTGATTAGTTAATGGCACCATGGTGTTAGTCCAAGTAATCTAAGTGTAAGTGGTGTTAGTCTTCAGCAGAAACCTCTTTTTCTTTTAACACAAACAGTTTCTTGTTTCTAGTGACAAAAAAAAAAAAAATGAATAAACACCTATCTTGACCTAAATTCTTTGAAAGAAAAAGTCTTAAAGTAATTCCCAACTTCATCAAATCTGATCAGGGCATCCAAATTGGAAAGAAAAGAGCCAGTGCTGCTATTACTTAACCAATCATTGACAAGTCTTCTGGTGGTGCATTATGGCATGTAAGACTAAAACTAAAAGTCCCACCCCCAACCAGAAATCAGCATTGTCCTCAACAATTCAGAATAGTAATGTGCAGCAAAGAGTATGAAGATAACAGATAGAGGATGTGAGAGAAGTGAGTACCTGAGTGAGGTTGAATGATGAGGAAAAATATAACAATAGAAAGGAAACTTTGTAAAGGAAAGAATTATTTGTGCTGCAAAAAATAAAAATAAAAAAATAAAAAAAACTTAATGAAAACATAATCATCTGAAAAAGTAATGGGATCAAGAAAGCTCAAAGTAGACGCCTCAGATGAGAAAGTAGAAAGGAAAGGTTTGAGTTTTTGACCATTGACTTTCAAAGTGTTTCCATTATGAGGATTTATGAGTTCCACAGCTCCATGTGGAAAGATAGATTCTACCAAGTAGGGGCCATTCCATTGAGATTTCCACTTTCTAGGGAACAAGTGGAGACGAGAGCTATATAAAAGAACTTGCTGGTTTGGTGGGAAGGACTTCCTTTGAATATGTTTATCATGAAAGTGTTTCATACGTTCCTTGGAAAATTTAGAATTGTCATATGCATCCCTTCTAAGTTCTTCTAGCTTAGCAATCTGCAATTTCCTTGTCTAACCAGCTTGGTCAGTGTGAAAGTTATAAACTATTCAATAGCCCAATATGCTCTATGTTCTAAATCCACTATTACATGACACACTTTTCCATACACCAATCTATAAGGTGACACACCTAAAATTGTTTTATAAGCAGTACAATAGACCCAAAGAGCATCAGACAACCTCAAAGACAAATCTTTCTTGTTAGGGTTGACAGGTTTTTCAAGAATGTGTTTTAGTTCCCTATTCGCTAATTCAGCTTGCCCATTTGTATGAGGGTGATAAGGTGTGGAAACCTTATGATGAATCCCATATTTTTTCATTAAAGCTAAGAAGGGCTTGTTACAAAAACGGGTGCCATTATCATTGATTATGGCTTTATGCATACCAAACCTTGCAAAAATATTTTCCTATAAAAATCTCAAAACAACTTGATGATCACCATTTCTACATGGGATTGCCTCAACCCATTTAGAAACATAGTCAACAACAAGCAAAATATACAGGTAACCAAAAGATGAAGGAAATGACCCCGTAAAATCTATTCCCCAGCAGTAAAAAATCTCTATTTCTAAAATGGGTTGCATTGGCATCATATTTCTCCTATTATTCCTTCTAGTTTTTGACAAGGTTCACAAGTCTTACAAAAACTATAGGCATCTTTGGACCTGGTTGGCCAATAGAAACCACTTTGTAATATTTTGGCTACTGTTTTATTGGTTAAAAAATGTCCTCCACAAGTCTTAGAATGGCAAAAGTACAGAATTGCAGAAATCTCATCATTAGGAACACATTTCCTAATTATCTGGTCAGAACAATATTTAAAAAGATAAAGGTCATCAAGTTAGGCTCAGCTTTTAGCCGTCTAAAGTCTTGAGTTGTCCAATGAACTGGAGTCTGTCCTGTAACCAAAAAATTAACCAGGTCAGCATAAAAGGGTAAAACATCAACTAAAAATAGTTGCTCATCAGGAAAAGAATAAGAAATTAAAGGAGTTTGAATAGTTGATTCTAGTGTAAGTTGAGATAGGTGATCTGCCAGTACATTCTCCACCCTTTCTTGTCTTTTATTGTGATGTTAAACTCCTATAGCAGAAGTATCCATTTGATTAGCATTGGTTTTGCATCTTTCTTGGTTAACAAAAACTTGAGTGCTGCATGGCCGGTGAATATAATGACAAGTGAACCAAGCAAGTTTGCTCTAAATTTATCTAATGCAAATACTATAGCTAGTAATTATTTTTCTGTGGTGGAACAATTTTTCTGAGCACTATTCAAAGTCTTACTAGCATAGTATATTACATAAGGCAAATTATTTCTTCTCTCGCCAAGTGCAGCTCCCATAGCAAAATCACTAGCATCACACATTATTTCAAAAGGAAGTGTCCAATTTGGGGATTGGATGATAGGTGCAGTGGTGAGAAAAGATTTTAATTGGTCAAAAGAAGTTTGACAGTCCTCAGTCCATACAAAACTCACATCATGCCTTAATGCTTGGCTAAGAGATTTGGAAATAGAACTGAAATTTTTGATGAATCTCCTTTAGAAACCAGCATGGCCTAAGAAAGATCTAACATCTTTCACACTCCTAGGTGCAGGTAAGTTTGAAATCAGGTCTACCTTAGACTTGTCAACCTCAATACCCCGTGAAGACACAATATGACCAAGGACTATTCCTTGGTGTACCATAAAATGACATTTTTTCGAATTTAAAGCAATTGCTTTTCTTCACACCTAGTCAAAATAATTTTTTAAATTAGCCAAACAGGAATCAAATGACTTTCCAAACATTGAGAAATCATCTATAAAAAATTTTACAATATCTTCAATTAAGTCATTGAAAATGCTTAGCATGCACCTCTGGAAACTGGCTGGGGCATTGCATAGTCCAATGGACATTCTTTTGAAGGCAAAAGTCCCAAAGGGGAAAGTGAAGGTAGTATTCGCTTGATCCTCAGGGGCAATTTCTATCTAGTAATACCCAGAAAACCAATTAAGAAACAGTAATACTCATGTCTAGCCACCTTTTCTAAAATCTGGTCAAGGACGGGTAATTGGAAATGGTCTTTCCTAAAGGCTACATTTAGCCTTTTATAACCTATAAAAATCCTCCATCCAGTTTTCATTCTTGTGGGTACTAATTCCCCTTTTTCATTTTTTACAACACTGACCCCAGATTGTTTTGTTATTAGGTGAATTGGGCTTATCCACTTGCTATCTACTATAGGGTAAATAATACCTATATGTAGCAGTTTCATGACTTCATTTTTCACCACTTACTTCATTGTAAGGTTTAGTCTCCTTTGCATCTCCCTAGAAGGTCTTCTAGCATCCTCCTCTAAATATATTCTATGGGAACAAGTTAGAGGTTTATGCCTTTCGTATTAGCAATTGTCCACCTAATGGCTGACCTGTGCTATGTCAGCACCTTCAGTAGCTTACCCTCCTGTTCAGTGGTCAACTGAGATGATATTACAACTAGAAATGTGTTATCAGGTCCCACATAAGAATACTTTAATTCTGATGGCAAAGGTTTCAAATCCAAAATTAGATTTTTTTCAGTGGAGGGTTTTGATGGTGTTGCCATAGAAGGTAATGGTTCAAATTTAAGTCTCCACTGTGTATCATTTGGGTTACCTACAGCAAAAACAGTGGAGATATTGTTAGTATCCGCAAAAAGAATTGAGGAGTCTTCTAACTCCTCCCAATGGTCACCAAAACCATAAATGAACAGAGAGTTTTCATCAAGAATGTTCTCCAAAGCATTGACTTATTGGACTTCCTCTACTTCTTAAGGTTGCCTATACAAATTAAAAATGTTAATTTCCAAAGTCATATTACCAGTGCTTAACTTTAAAATACCACTTCTACAATTTAGTATGGAATTAGAAGTTGCAATGATTGGTCTCCCTAAAATCACTTGGCTGAGGAAATGTTTGAATGAGCAATTAGCTCGATATTTAATACCACAAAATCCATTGGATAATAAAATTTATCCACTTGTACTATTACGTCTTCCACAACCCCATTTGGAATTTTATGGATCTGTCGGCTAATCTCAAAATTATAGAAGTGGGTTTAATTCTCCCAATCCTAACTGCTCATAGACACTAGAGGGCAACAGATTCACTCTTGAAACTAAATCCAACAAAGCCTTGCCAATTTTTGAGTTTCCTATGATACAAGAGATAATGGGTGAACCAGGACCGGTTCTGGATTATGGCATTGACTTGTTCAGTAAGGAAAGCCTATTTTTGGACTTGTTGATGACATCTAAGAGGGGAATGTTTATTCTCACTTGCTTAAAGATTTCCAAAATCTCAGAAGTTTGTTTTTCTTTATGCAAAGAAATCAATCTATGAGGAAATGGAGCAGGTATGGTACAAGTAGGTATTTCAGAATTTACAGTGCTTAAGTCACCTTTTTCTAACTAAGAGTTAGACTTTTTACCTGAGTTGCTTGTACTGTGGACAAGAGTGTCCAAAATCTTACCACTTCTCAAGGTTGTGATAGCTTTCACAGTGTTCACATTAACCCCCTCTACCATTCCCTAAGGTTGTTGAATCTGCCCTTGTGGATTGGGTTGTGGTTGGGCTGGAAATTTTCCTATTTCTTGGGCACTCATAGAGGTAGTTACCTTTGTAAGTGTCCCTCTGATGTTATTTATGGCTTGAGAGTTTTGGTGATTTACAGTGGCTTGGCTTTGCATGAACTAATGGAGGTTAACAGAGAGTTGTTGTATAGTTTCTTCCAAAATTTTCTTTTGGATTGGGTGGGGTTGGTTGGGATATTGTGAAGGTCTTGGTGGTGGTGCTGTTGAATAGGGTACATATGGGGCTAGTCCTGGAGCTATTGAAGAAGATGCATGTTGGTTAGTTCTCCAACTTAAGTTAGGGTGATTTCTCCAACCTGCATTACAAGTGTTAGAAAATGGTCCAGGATAATTTTTAGAAATCATATTAACAACATTGGACTGATCTAACAAAACTTCTGTAAAAGCAGGTATTGTGGGGCATGTACTGGTACTATACCCTTGGTCCTCACATATGCCACACTTTTCAGGAGTTGGGGATATCACATGCACCTCATCAACTTTCTTAAGTTCAATGGATTCTAATTTCTTAGAAATCAATGTTATCCTAGCATGCAAATCATCATCTTCCTTTAGATTGTACTTTCCACCTCGACTAACAGTTCTTGGATTTTTCAGATCTATCTCCAAAATTAGAGACATCCCATAATTTGGCATTCTTAGCCAAATAATCAAAAGTATTCAAAAGCTTCTTCTAGTTCTTTATTAAAAATTCACCATTGCTTACGGTTCCAACAAACTACCTCATTGTTTGTTGTAACCCTTCATAGAAAAAACTGATGACCCTCCAATGTCCATAACCATGATAGGGACAAGCATTCAACAAATCTTTAAACCATTCTCAGCATTGGTAAAATGTTTCAACATCGTTTTGGCTAAAGTTCATAATCTGTCTTTTCAAGGCATTGGTCCTATGCATTGGATTTCTTTTTTTAAGAAATTCAGTTTGGATTTCCTGCCAAGTCCCAATGGATCTAGGTCTTAAAGAGTTCAGCCATGTTTTAGCCTTATCTTTTAGGGAAAATGGGAAGAATTTTAACCTTATGACTTCTTTAGTGCATATACGATCCATGGATGCAGAACACACTTCTTCAAATTCTTTAATATGCAAATAAGGATTTTCAAATTCATTGCCATGAAAATGTGATAATAAGGGAATCATCCCAGGTTTGAAATTAAAATTATTTGCATTCAAAGGTTGAATAATGCAAGATGGGGGACTGGTTCTAACAGGCTGTAAGTGTTCTCTTAGTGTCCTATTCTAATTCATGACCTCTCTTTCCTGATGCTCAGTTTCTTCCATGTTACTAAGATTTCAGATGAGGACTCAAAATATATAGATGCAAACTCGGTGGATGAGAATGATTCTGACCTAACCAGTCATGATGTCATGTCTCTGGTACAAACAGACATGCACCCCAAAGGGAAACCCAAGTGCACAATAATAGAAATAAATCAACACAGAGTAAGAGATGTCATCCAATTTATGAAAAGATTGATAGAATTTAGCAACTCATTTATTTTGCAAAGAAAACTATATTGTTCACCAATTGTCCCTAGCAACGGTGCCAAAAACTTGATACCCACCAATTTATGCTTCCATGTGCAAAAGCATAATTAATGTATAAAGTGAGATTCCACGGTCATTTCCTTAGCGACAGCAAGTTCCACGTGTTTCATAATGCAAAGATATGAAAATAGAGAAGCAAATAAAGTGTAGGAGACTATATGCACTTAGGAATTTATGTATAGGATATTTACAAATTAGTAAATGAAGTATGTTCAGTGATTGAAGAGGGAATGCTAGATGCTTGTTTCTATTTTGGAAGATGATAGGTGACTAAAATTGACTTCAAAATTAATAATAGGAGATTTGAAAGAAGATCCTAGTGCCGAGAGCTTAAGTTCTAAATGTAGTGAAAACAAGTTCACTCAAAAGATGGTAATTAAATTTGAAACTAAGATAAAGGTCTTAACAACAAGTTAACAAACACTTGGGATGCAAGTTAGGGTTTTACTCTAACCAAACGAAAGAGTTGGTTTTCTAGGTGCCATATGCTAACATCAACTAACTCAAGAGATTAATATTTTGAAGAATAAACATGCATACTCAGGTTTACACTCCAACTTGTACTAGCAGGTGGCAGAGCTAAGGAAAGGGAAAGAGGGGCTTGAGTCCCAGTTGGTTTCTGCCAACAATGAAATAGTCCACTAGCATCCTCTGCTGGCTATTCGAGATCAGGATTTTGAATTTATATATGGGGCTGGTGTGGCCCGCGTGCAAGCACACCTGGTGGCCAATCCCCGTATTGATCTGAGGAGATTGATTTTGAAGGAGTTTGAGCCAAACGCAATCTCGGCTCAGTATGTGGACGCCCCTGAGCGTAGTGTCATGACTGATGCCTTCCCGCATCCACCACCCCCCAGAGTGAAAGGAGGACCTAATTACTTACTTTTGTGTACACCTATCCCTTTTCTCAAGCTTTTTTTATGTACTATGGATAGATATTGGCCCTTTTTTTGGGCTATTTGCACTATGGATAAATGTTGGCCCCTTGTTTTGGGCCTTTTGCTTTTGCTACTATTGGCTTTTCCTTGTGCCTTTGATCATAACCTATTGTGTTCAAGTCTGTTTCCTTTCTCTGTTGTAATTGTCTTATGGTATTAATCTAACCATACGATTGATTGGTTTTTGGGTTCCATATGCCAATATCAACTCACTCAAGAAATTAATATTTCGAAGAATAAACATGCATACTCAGATTTACACACCATAGAAAGAAAAACCCCTCATCAAATTAATATCAAATGTGATTTTGTGACTCTTAGTCAGAGGGACCCTTGATTATTTCAAGGTCCTATTGTGTTGTGAGTCTACAACAGGTCAAGAACAAGAAATCTTCAACAAACCATACAACAAATCATGGATATTAATGTAATGAAGAAAATGAATAGAAAATTGCAGATACCAAACACATATTGAGGTAAACAAAACCCTTCACTCACAACCCAAGTTCCAGATCTAGCCTTGAACCATCACCTTGATGAAGGTTACAAAGCCCAGCAAGTACCCTAAAAGTTATTGACAGACGATTCAACAATACAACAAAATAAAATCCTAAAATTTCCCAAAAATCGAGTTACCTTTCCTCTGGACCTTCTCCCCCTCTTATCCTTCTTTCCATCATCCCTTTCTCTCTCATCTAGCTGGTTTTTCCTTCACTTTCATGGATCTGCCCTCAAAGGGTTCCCTTTCTCCTCTCTGCATCTCTCTCAAAGCTTCCCGTGGACTCTCTAAGTCCCATGGGCCTAGATATTGCCATGTGGCCTTGGGCCATGATACCTGCAATGCATTGGATCAGATTAGTTTGGTGTTATAAAGGCTTTACAAAAAAGGCCTAGCATTAATCAAATGAACATAATATCCATGGTGCAATTAAACAAAAGCCATCTTTTCAAAATGTTGTGCATTTCAAATTTTGAGATGAAAATAAACCACTAAGTTATCTAAACCTAGTAGGTAAAATAAGCATAATTTCTCATTAATCTATAGTGCTGACCTCTATCTAGCGAGCATTCTTCCTTCCTTCTCACCTCATTGTTCTTTTGCATGCTCAAGTTATTATGGATGAGGCGGCGCCCTTGATCTCACTGACTGGAGTACTAGTCACACCGGTCATCCTAATGACCTCGCCCGATCGACCTTTTATTCTTATCTTTAGAATAGCTTGGATTCTTGTTCTCCAACTTCGTTTCTTGTCTTCTTGGCTCTAAGAGAGCTTGCCACGTGTCTTTAGCATTCACAAAGTTTTTTGCTTAGTCCATGAACTCCCTTAAGGTGGAGGAAGTTTTACTAGCCAACTTAGCCATGAATGGGCTTCAAGGCCAGATGGCCCCTAAGAGGGCAGCCAGGGTGAGCTTTTCATCCTGGTCGACCATGGTTAGCCTCTCTTTGTTGAAGCATGTTAGATAGGCTTTTAGGCTCTCTCCTTTATTTTGCTTTATGGTTAGCAGATAGGTGGCTAGTCTACGGCGCCTTCTACTCGCCACAAATTTTGTTAGGAACTACTTTTCCAACTCTTCCAAACTGCCAATGGATTCAAGACGCAAAGTTATAAACCAACCCCGTGCTATTCTTTTTAACGTTAACGGGAAAGTACGACAAGCCACCTCTCCAAGAAAGTCGTGGAGAGTCATATGCACCTTGAAGTTTTCAAGGTGATCGACACGGTCTTTGGACCCATCTTATAAGTCGATTTGTGGAACTTTAAACTTGGGCGGTAAGGGTACCACCATGACATCCTCACTGTATGGAAGAACCGTGTGAGTGAGCAGCTACTCAACAGAATTGGAACCGTGTGGGTGGCCTTTTCTTTTCCATCTCTTCACTGTTCACTCCTCTAGTGTTGTGCGCATCTCCTTCCAGCTGCCCATTTTGAATGGGAGGGGCATTGTCCTTCTACCGTTTTAACTCCTCGTTCTCCTTTTGTAGTTGCTGATAATTGTCGTTGCCTACTTTAGTTTTTCCTCCGCTTCTGCAAACCTCATCTCCACTTTTGCCATGCTCGTCTCTAGATTACGGTTTGCGTGTGATTGTGTAATAGTTGGCATGTGAAAATCACATTGAAGTCTGTAAAGATACCATAGACAGTGCCACTGTAAAAGACGTATTTCACACCACCAACCACATGGATGACGTACAACAAGAATGGGGCACTAGGTGCCCGGGGGACACTCTGATGCCAAAGTCAGAGAGATAGTATGAGTTTAAGTCTATTAAGAAGTCATGTGAAGCATTTGTTACCTCCTGTAGGTTATTTATAGAGGGATATGGATGTGCTAGTAACTGTTGATAATTGCCAATCCCATGCAAAATCTATCAATAACAGGAGAGGATAATTGTCTTGTTTTATAGGCATCATCCCGCCTAGGATGATCATCCCAAACCTTGGGCTTTATCTCCAAGTCCCTGAGGAGTTATCTGTAACTACTTGAAGAGTTATCTAACACATGACTGTGGCTGTGGTCCTCCCAGACTCAGGGAATTCCTTGGGCTGGTCTCCTTAGTCATGGGCTTGGCACTGTGGGGGCCCAAAGATCCCCTCCAAATACTATGAAACATTTTTGTGCTATCAATGTAAGAATACAAGAATTGCACAACTATGGTATGTATTTTTTCTCAAAAATTTTAGTTTTGATCACTTAACAAATTTGACATATACTTTCTATTCATTCTAACACATAACCGTATTTTTGTACCAATAGTTGTCGAGCAATTGTTGAAGTAGATGATGGTATAGGACAATTAGCTACAGTGATATTTGGTGCAATTGTAGAGGAAGCATTAGGCTGTTCAGCAATTTATTTCATGAATCATACAATCGATGTGACATAGTATTACATTTTTTAACCCATTCAATTCAAATCATAGAAAAAATTTTCTTTATACCATCAAATTTTAATTACTCTAATTTGCAAAAACGTTATAAATCAAAATAGTTTTATAGTAAGATGTTTCCATTTAAATTCCTTTGAAGCTTCAATTTTGTACATTTACATTCTTTATTTATTTAATAATGACATATAAGTACCAAACTCATATCATCTAGGAGCATCTCTCATTCTAAGAAAATATCGCCGAAGAAACTTCACAAAATGAGTGGATAATTCAACTTAGACTAGACAGATGAACTCAAACAATAGCACCACAAAAAATACAATATCCTTTTAATTCATCTTGTAGAAAAGTATGAAACATGCTGATTAGGTTATTTACTAGAAAATAAGCTACTTGATTTATCCTCTCCTACATATTGTTTGTATGACTTCAATTTGGAAACTTCTATCAAACTACAATCAATATTAAGCATGTATATTGCTTGGTTTTGTAAACTTGTACCAAACTTTTTTAGGATGCATATTACCATGTCTGACGCATATATGATCTTATTTTGAGATGTATAGTTGAAATATACAATCGGTTTATTTTATTTTGGTATGTATATTATTATAATGGATGCGTATATTCCTTTATTTTGAGATGCATAGTTAACATATACGGTTATTTTATTTTATTTTTCCATCTATATTACTATGTTTGATGTGTATATGACTTTATTATGAGATGTATAGTTGATATGCTATGATTGATGTGTAAGTTATTTTATTTTTCTATGTATATAGTTAATATATATTATTAGATTATTTTCTTTGAAGTAGGCAAACGTTCCTTGGACGTTGCACCACCATTAGTAGGACTGTTCATCTGAGTTCTGACCCGGGAACCCGGGTTTCAAACTTAGGCCGAAACCCATACTGGATTAGCCTGTACCAGAACCAGGTCAGAACCAAGATGAATTTAAAACCCGGACTCCAAGTTGAACACTTTTTTTTTCCAGTTCAGTTTCAATGTTTTGAATATTTTGATGTTTACGTATAGCTTATCTCCATTCTCCATTGTACCAATTGAAAACGTTTGACTCTAGTCCATTGTACCAAGTGAAAGCATTGTGCTATAGTCCATTGACTTTATCCCTAGCAATCTAATCTCTAGAGTATCAAAACCCAAAATTATAATATATGAAATTACATATCAAAAGTGGATAACATAGAGCCACCAATACATTTTTTTTTTTTTTTATAAATAACATAGAGCCACCAATACATAACTAGTAAAGCCACAACTGCAACTCCGTGGCATGCATGATATTGGAGAATATGGTAGCACCAAAGCCACAAGAGAAGCCAACCCAGTTCATGAAAATGTTAGCCAAATCATTTACACAAAGGAATGGGAAGTGGGAAACCAACCCTATCATTATTATCATTCTATAACTAGTAAATGAAATAAAAGGAACAATAAATGTAGGATATTTTATTACTTTAATTTACAATAGATGGGATAGGGAGGGTTTAAAAGTGATGAACACGAGAAAGTGATGAACACGAGAAGACTTCTAACTTTAATTTGCAAAACTTTCCTATGGAGGATTAGAGAAAAGGCAGGATATAAGCTATAAATTTCATTGGCATACTAAACATATAATTATAAAAATACGTAGTATTATAGTGACTATTGTGAACAATGGCAAACGTGTGAGGGTCATAAGAAAATATGTCCATTACACAATAAATGATTTTCCTGAAATCTTTACTGTGCAGCCAGAAAATTAAGTATATGGTTTCTGTTAGGCAGAAAGAAACATGTGAAAATGTAAAGATACAAAGATCACAATTTTCAGCACTCAAGAACACAACCGAGTCCCCTGCAACGAGCTTCTTGTGATTCATGAATGTGCTCCACCCAGTTGTCAATAGAGAATAATGACATAAAAGAGTTTAGATAGCAAAATAACAAAAAAACCCCTTGTTTATACCCATTATTAACAACATATACTTTATATCCATGTTTAACAAAATAACAAAAAAAAAAGAAAAAAAGATCTATCAAAGATTCTTCCATTCAAACATTTTCATCATAACATACCCAAATCAACAAAGTAATAAAAGGAAAATACCCTAAAAAAACCATTACAGAGAAAGCAAGCCAAGACCAATACTACTTGTTGCTCTGAGGGTGAGTTTTTTTTTTTTTTTTCCCTTTTCATTTTCTGTACCACACTCCAATCTGGGTCGTTTTCATTTCATTTTCTACACAAAAGTTACAGAGAAGTATTTCCTTAGTTCTTTGTTTTCTACACAAATGTTACCCAAATCACATAGAACAAACCTTTGGGTCAAGACGGTGAGTCGGCGACAAAGATGATGAGGTCAAGAGGATGACGGGGTTTCTTCGATAGGAACTTACCTAATTGCATTCATCATGAATAAGTTTTGTTTTTTCCCCCAGGGCGGGGGTGTTGGGGGGGGGGGGTGCCCCCTTGTTTTCCTATATATTATGTGATTTTGAACATATAAGCTCGTCTTATTTTGGATCCTGTGCTTGATTGTAGGCTTCATAAGCTGTTGCATGGGAAGATTAGGAGAAGATCTAGAGTTGCAACCTCAGGCAAACCTGGCCCATCTATTACCAAAAGAGGATCTAAGAAGAAAAAGGTATGGCATTTATCTCGTATTATAGTTTATGAGAAAACTTGAAATCCTTTTGTATATTCAGATTTTTTGCTTTGTTATTCATGAAAATGTTTCACTTTCCTAAGTTCTTGTACTAGAACTATTTTTTTCAACACAACAAGGCACGAACATCTTTTCATGAAAAATTACTTCGCCCACCAGTGAGTTCTATGAACATCTCTTTACTCTAAAACCAAATAAATTAGTAGAAGCTTTTTATAGATAGATAGATAGATAGATAGATAGATAGATAGATAGATAGATATAGATAACATATATATGTTTAGTTATAAGTGTCAGACATTTCTTGATGATTTAAGATTATGTCATCAGCTTGGTTTTAAAGATTTTATGATTGAATCAGATTCAATGTTTATTATTGGTTGGTTTAGGACCGGTGTTTGTAAGTTTAGGTATTTATGGGATTTATAGGAAGAAGCTATTCATTTGTTTCGGCTGATGAATGCTAAAGTTTGTCATATCTTTCGTGAAGCGAATATGGTAGCAGATTTCCTTTCCAAGGAAGGTGAAAAGGGTCGGAGTTTGGATTTTATTAGTGAGGAGTTTAGAGAGAAATGGTTTTGTGGTCTTGTTCGAACGGATAAGTGGGGTATTCCCTATATTAGGCATTAAGAGGATTTTTTTTTTTGGGAAGAATGTATCTTTTAGTTTTTAGGATTTTTTCTGGTTGTTGTGGAATTTGGGATTTTTTTATTCCCAAGTGTCAAGATGTTTTAATGGTATTCCTCCGCCATAAGTGAGGGGTTTTTTCAAATAAAAATGGAGTGGGATCACTCGTGGACATGTGGCCTGACCTCTTCATAAAAAAAAATGTTTAGTTATAAGTGATATACCAATTAACACATTATCCAATAATGCAATATTGCTCATTTTTCTCCCTTTTTGTGAAGTTTTCAAATAACCTCTAATATATTTAGATCTGTAGAAACAGGAACATATATACATGCAGTCACCACTTGGAGGCTCATTATCAGTTAGCTAGCTAAGCCACTTGGGACCAACTGATAATACCACTAGAGGAGATGCAGCAGGTATTCTGTATTCAAACAGATCTCAATGTTAACCCTAAGGAAAATCTAGCAAGAATAACTTATCTCTATTCCCTAGAAACCATTGGTGACTATCCTATGATAAATTCTACTCAACCTGTGTTGGTAACAACAAAAACAACAGGTTAGAAGAGAAGGGCCTGAGAAAACAAAGCACCAACAGTAGAGGGGATAGACAGTCACAACAATAGTAGAAGAGAAACAAGGGGAAGAAAAAGAGACTCAAAATAATTAGGACAAGAAAGTCAGCAATTTGTAACCAAAAAATAGGAGGAACTCAAACCTGTAAGGAGTTTAACTCAGGATGTAAAGGTGGTGGCTGCTGAGCAGCCCCACCTACAGTAATGAATTGCTTATCTTGGAACTGTCGAGGGCTTGGGAACCCTTGAACAGTTAGAGAACTTCACTTTCTAGTGAAACAAAAGTGCCCAAAGTTGATCTTCCTAATTGAAACAAAAAGCACAAGGGAGAAAATGGAAAGAATCAGAAACAAAATTGGTTTTGACAGAAGCTTCATAATAGATAGTAGAGGTACTAGTGGAGGTTTGGCAATGATATGGAAGTCAGATTCTGACATTGAGGTTGAGACCTTTACAAGTTTTAATATTTCACTTACAATGAAGGAGGCAATTACTGGAACAATATGGTCTATAACAGGTTTTTATGGGAATCCAGTAATAGCCAAAATAGAAGGATCTTGGCATCTTTTAAGGCTCCTAAAACCCATGGACCATAGGCCTTGGTTGTGTGTGGGAGATTTCAATGAAATTCTCTATAATCATGAGAAATTTGGGGGAACCCAAAGACCATATGCTCAGATGCAAAGATTCAGAGAAGCCTTACAGGACACTGAATTAAATGACATGGGTTACTATGGGTCTAAATTTACCTGGTCTAATAGAAGAGAAGGGTCAGACTTTACTAAAGAGAGGCTTGATCATGTGTTTGCCAATACTCCGTGTTTAACAGCTCCTTAGACTTCTCTGTTAGCATTTTACCAGTTTGCTTTTCTAATCATAATCCTATTTTAACAACATGGAGCAATCAAGCACAACAACCAATAAGGAGAGCTAGAATCTTCAGGTATGAAAATAGTTGGAGCTTAAACAATGAATGCAAAGATCTGATATCTGCAACTTGGAAAAACAATAATTGTGCTGGCAGGTCATTGATAGATTTCTCAAACAAATTAAATAGATGCAAGTACAAACTTCTCTCGTGGAAAAGAAACAAGCCAAGGATACCAAAGGGGAAATTGATCTTCAGCTAGGGATCTTACAACAAGTAAATGAGAGAAACAATGGCAATGAGCAGCTACTATCAAACATATTCAAAACCAAGTTCAGAAGATATTAGAGCAGGAGGAAATGAATTGGAAACAACGTTCTAAGCAAAGATGGCTGACAGAAGGTGATAAAAATACCAAATATTTTCATTCATGTGCTACTCAAAGGAACAAACAAAATACCATTACCAATATCAGCGATGGAATGGGAAATCAATGTACATCACCACAGGATATAAATCAATGCATTCAGGCTTTCTTTACAGATCTCTTTACTTCATCAAATCTAGTGGGGTAGGAACAATATGTGAAAGACATTCCAACTCTGATCACCAGTGAGATGAACCTCTCCTTGATAAAGGATTTTAGTCATTCAGAAGTACAAGAGGCCATTCACAATATGAGTGCTATAAGTTCCCCAGGACCAGATGGATTCTCAACTGGTTTTATCATCTAAACTAGGATATTATAGGTGAGGATCTATGTGAGGTAGTCACTAAAGCACTAAACACTAACAGATGGGATAGTTGTATCAATAGGACCCATATAGTATTGATTCCCAAGGTTAAAAATCCCATCTCAGTTTTAGAATTCAGGCCAATAAGTTTGTGTAATGTGCTTTATAAAGTTATGGCTAAGGTTTTAGCCAACAGATTAAAACCTTTACTACCCTCAATCATATCTCCAAATCAAAGTGCCTTTGTGCAAGGAAGGCAAATAGCTGATAATATCATAGTTGCTTTTGAAGTTTTACACTCAATGCATAGCAAGATCAAAGGATCCAAAGGTTATATGTCTCTAAAGTTGGACATGAGCAAAGCATATGACAGACTAGAATGGAATTTCCTTGAAAAGGTCATTCTTAAGATGGGCTTTAGTAGGAAATTGGTGGATATCATTATGAACTATGTAAAAACAGTTTCCTATTCTATATTGATTAATGGCAATCCACAATCATTCTTTCACCTACAAGACGTA
Source organism: Juglans regia (assembly GCF_001411555.2). Classification (NCBI taxonomy): domain Eukaryota; kingdom Viridiplantae; phylum Streptophyta; class Magnoliopsida; order Fagales; family Juglandaceae; genus Juglans; species Juglans regia. The sequence continues at coordinate 6,004,720 of NC_049902.1, read as the reverse complement.
TTAGACAAGGTGATCTTTTATCACCCTATCTATTTATTCTATGCTAAGAGGCTCTAAGTCAAATGCTCAAAATAACTAAGAAGAAAATGCTGATAACAGGTTTACCATTGGGCAGAGGAAAATGCAAATAAGTCATCTGTTTTTAGCAGATGATTGTATACTTTTTTGCCAAGCAACTGACTCACAATGGACCGGGATAATGGGGCTAATAAAAGATTTCAAAATGGCATCAGGACAAAGGTTGAATAAAGAGAAATATGGCTTATTTTTTAGCAAAAACACTCAAACTGCCACAAGAGAAATAATAACCAGAAAAGCAGGCATCAGAGTTACTTCTTCATATGAAAATTATCTTGGACTGCCTTCCTTGATAGGTAGATCAAGAACACAAGAATTCAAAGGAATCCTAGACAAAGTCAGTAGCAAGATGAATAACTAGAAGGTAAAATTCCTATCACAGGCAGGAAGAAAAATTTTATTAAAATCAGTCATACAGGCCATTTCCACCTACTCGATGAGTGTCTTTAAAATGCCAAAAGGCTTATTGGTGCAGGCATCTTAACAAAATGATGAAAGGCTACTGGTGGGGACAAGCAAATCAAGAAAAAAAGATTAACTGGTTGAGTTCGTCTCAAATGGGGGCAGTCAAAGAGCAAAAGAGGGTAAGGCTTTAAAGAATTTGAAAATTTTAATAATGCTTTGCTTGAAAGCAAGGATGGAGGCTTATAACCATTCCTAACTCACTAGCAGCCACAATTTTGAAGATAAAGTACTTCCCAAAATCAAATTTCTTAAATGCAAAGCTAGGAAGCAGCCCCTCATACATATGGAGAAGCATCTTATCAGCAAAACCATTAATCTAAGAAAGTCTTATATGGCGTATAGGCAATGTTAACATATGGTCTGACCCTTGGTTACCTCAACCAGTGTTATACAAGCCTCAAAGTGGAGACAAAATATTAGGAACTGAAGCTAAAGTGGAAAGCCTCTAAACTGCAGACTCTAACAAATGGAATGTTCCTTTAATCCAATCAATTTTCAATAAGGAGGAAGCTGATCTCATTGCTCAAGTCCCTATTAGCCAAAGCAAGCAGCCAGACAAGTTAATTTGGAGAGGTAAAGCAGATTGGAGAGGCAAAACAGATGGTATGTTTGCAGTTAGAAGTGCCTACCAAATACAAAGGTAGAGTAAGGAAAGAACAAGGGGCCAACAATTCAAAAGAATGGACCAAAATTTGGAAGCTTGAAATTCCTCCTGCAGCAAAAAATTTTATATGGAGAGCTTGCAAGAACATTCTGCCCACTAAGTTGAACCTATGTAAGAGGAAAGTTTTGGAAGATCCTACCTGCCCTATGTGCTTAATGGAACCAAAAAGCATAGAACACATATTGTGGGAATGTGTCTCTACTAATTATGTCCTTAACTTATGCAACAAGAAAATTCAAAAAAGCAAAAACTCAACCAAGAATATCATGGATCTTATGCAACAAATTTTTAAAAAACTGAACAAGGTTGAAATGCAGGAGCTGGCTTTGGTACTCTGGACCTTATGGTGGAGAAGAAACCAACTTGTTTTCAAAAACATCTACATCGACCCAGATTCAGTAATCAAAAGAGCAAGACACCTAAAAGAAGAGATCTCAGCAATGCAGACAAGAGAAACCATCCAAAGTTCATCTGTTAACCAAAGAAGAATATTATGGGAATGTCCACCTCAAGGTTTTTGCAAAATTAATTGGGATGTAGCAGTTGACAAGAAAGTTTGTAAAATAGGGATTGGTGTGTAATAGCCCACTAGAAATTTACTGGTAGAATTTCTATTGACTTTAGGAACCTTGTGAAAACCCCATAAGTTTTTACGAATCGACCAATTGCTCAGGTTTTAGTGTGTCAACATAGTCAGTGTTATCACTCACTATGGTGCTAGAATTATGAGTATAATTATTTGAGATAGTTAAAAGTGTCAGAATGCATTATGGTCTACGCCATTAGACTCAGTGGATTATTTATGATTTTATCACACAATAGCCCATTTTCATAATTTCAGACAAAACGCCTGTTCGAAATTGTGATTTTATTTTTAGGGGCACTCAGGAGTGAATTTCAATAAACGATTTTCACTATAGGTTAATATGAATATTTAGAATTTTTTAGTACTAAGTTTATTATACTTTTTTTTTAGAGTGAATAGTAATCTCGATAAGCACACCCATTTCAATGTTTTTAAAATCACAGTGTGGAATGTCTAAATTAGATTAAAGAAGTTTTATTTGGACACTTGGCAAGATCTTAGCCGCACATAGTGAATGGTATTAGACACTTGGTACAAAGAGGAACCATTAGATAGATTTGTGAAGGAATCAAGGTGTGAAATCATGCCACCTAAGCAAAGCTGTGTTTCATCTGTTCAACCAAATTGTGCCAGACCAAAGAGGCTTTCAATCCTAGCGAAACCCTAAATGGTTGGAATCCAATTGAAACCCCAAATGCTTGATTGAAACTAAAACCCTAAACGGTTTCCCAAACCCTAAAGTTGGCCTTCAAACCCTTTCTAACCCAATTTCTAGCATTGTGTTTAATCACTTGATTAAATTACTTCCACATGCTATTAATTAATCAAATCCTTGTTATGACATCATTATCCAACCTTTTAAACCTTAGAAATTTGATTGGGCCAATAAAAACTGGTTTTGGGCTTGATAGCATCTCAAACCCTAACCAAATTGAAGCCCACTTGGTTGGGGCCCACCAAGGCCCACGAAATTGGCCACCTTGGCAAAGTTTCTTGGAAAAGTTTCCTCCTCCACATGGCAGACCATCCACTGCCATTGGCTGCACCCAATAGTGCCTTGATGTGAAGGAGAAATCCACTCCATCAACCTCCATTTTTCACAGCTGCTGCAGGCAGTCTTTGCCCCTAACTATTCTCCACTTTATGTCACATAGCCACCTCCAATAAAGGGTCATTCCAGCCTAAAACGTCCCTCTCCAGGAGTCTATAGTCGTGCAAGGCAATTTTCATTCCATTTTATCACTTCTTTTCCCTCGTTCTTAGAGACAAACCCAAAAGAGCTCTCAGGCAGATTTCTAGGACTTTTTGCGTGGCCATTTTAGACCCTTTGTAGGTATTTTCCCAAGATGATTCATCACATAAGTTGTTCGTCTTTGAGTCTAGTTTCCGTGGATATCTTAGTAGTCTCATTCCATGCTCATTTGATCGGTTCAAAGTATTTTTAACCATGGAAAGGTCATTCTGGACGTGAAACTGGAGAGTATGTTATGTTTTGGAAGTTTTGACCAAGCTAATGGACATATCTTGGTCCGAAACTTTTATGGAGTGTTGTTAACATGTGTTTATGAATGTTCATTGAGGTTTTTTTTCATGAATAAAGCTTTTGACGATAGATTTTCTTAGAGTTAGAAACTTGAAAACTGCAAGTGGAAAAACAGTTTCTGTTTTATGAAAGTTTGAATATTTCGTGGTTTAATCTTATTCCAAAGGCTTTGATATTTTTATATGATGATCCTAAACCTCTTATATACATGTTAGGATGTTATTTCGAAGATATTTAGTATTAGTTCTAAAGATATGATTTTCTATGCAAGAGGATTTCGGTTAGGCCTAAAATTTGATGTTTTTGAGTTAGATCCATGTTTTATTAAATTTTAGCCTTGTGATTTTAAGTTTGATGGTTGGATCTTCTTTAGGACACATTTTTAAACCATGTGATGTGCTAGTTTGAATATCACATGTCTTTAAGCCATGGATCAAGAGATTGATCAAAGTTAGATGAGAAAAACAGTTTCTATTTTGAACTAAGTTTAAAACCAAAAACTCCAAGTGTTGTTTTGTGATTTTTGGTGAGTTTTGTTCGATCATTTAAAGCATGTTTGATCTTAAGATGATGTTATGAATATGTTAGAAGTAAGATTTGATTTTTTTGGAATTCTTGGAGATGTTTTTATTAAGGTCACAACTTGTGATTTAAGGTTTACTTTTTGTTAAAAAGTTTGGGTCTTTTTACAAAAGGTTTGGTGTTGATAATTAGCTTTTTCTTAATGGATATATTTTAAGTGTGTTTTTAAACTTAGGATAGGAAGATCTTTGTTACAAGATTTTGGTTTAATCATGAGTTTTGAAACTTGAAAGAATTGCAACCAAAATAAGACAAATGGCCTATGTAGGTTTCGGCCATAGTGAGTTTTTTATAGTTATGATTGGTTTTAAATTTTTCTGAGTTGATATTTGAGTTTGGGACAAAATTTATATCAGGAATGTAAATTTTGGTAATTTTTAGAATTGAGATGTGAAATCCTTAGGTTAGGGGTAAAATAGTCAATTGCCCACATGTAAAGGGTAAAATGGTAATTTTACTCTAAGTTATCTCTTTTCATATTTCTAATTGTTAGTAATTAATTTCTAATTTTTAGAATACCCTCTTACAGTTCCTCATGTTTCGCGCTTTATTCTAGTAGAACCCGACGATCGAGGTAAGTTAGCTTTTAACTTACTATCAGTTTAATGTGTATGAGTGATAAGTAAGGGAACTAAAGTGTATGTATGCATGTTATCATATGTGCCATGCCATGTCATTACATATTTATCTGTTACACAGAATTTATTATGTCTTGAATTATTTATCTGTTATACAAGATATTCTGTCACGTATTCCTATACATTGCTATGCATTGCAAGTATATCATGTTAAGTTAAGTATGCTATCTATTACATGTATTTCATGTCACGTGATATTCACTGTCACATGTTATGCCATGTTACGGAATATTGTCTGTTACATATATGTCATGTTATGAAATGTTGTCTGTTATATTTATGTCCCAAGTATGTCATGTCTGTCATCTTATGTTCACGTCACTTTACGCTACGTCAGGACTTCTATCTTTTCATATTCATGTCATCCCGTCTTGAATACAATTTATGTATCTCGAGAACAATCTTGTTAAGTTATTCATATCAATCACGACCGTAAGCGCTAGGATGGGGTAATATCCTAATGAAACTCCTTTGTTCACGCTGGAGTGTCTAAATAGGTGTGAAATTCCCTGGGTTGACGAAGTACAGTCAACAGGTTGTGAATGGGGCCTAACTAGCTGGTCACCGGAGCGCGCCAGGCACTAATGCCGATGGAGCCAAACTTTATTTTACGTGTGTCCATAGCAAGTATAGTACAAACAATTCATGGGGCCATAACAACTATGGAGCATGAAGTATGGGGCCACAACAACTGTAGAGCATACACTACGTGAGACACATCAATTGTGACACGTAGGATACATGGGGCCACAACAATTGTGGAGTACGTATTAACGTACTCACAGCTGGTATAGACACCTATGTTGTGATGCGGTAATTGGCAGGGACATACGGCTCAAGGGGACCTGTGTAGCACCCGTATGGTCACCTTTTAATTATGTCTACTGAGAAAGATTCCAAGTTCAAGTCATGTTTCACGTTATGTTATGTTCAAGTTTACGTTCATGTCAAGTTTCAAGTTTTTGTCACATCAAGCTAAGTTTCAGTTCCAGTTCAAGTTATGTCAGCTCATGCCATGTTATGTCCAGTCACGTTATGCTTATTATTCCATGCCATGTTATGTCAAGTCATGTTATGCTTATTATTTCATGTCATGTTATGTCAAGTTATATTATGTTTACTATTGACTTTGATTGTGCATTCATGCATTTATTGTCATGCATGCATCATTAACTTGTGTGAAGTTTTTTGTTAACTTACTGAGATTTGTAATCAAATATCACTATGGTAGTCCCAACTACCATTCCCTCCGAATGATAAATCTTGTTTCAGGATCTCAAGGAGAACCGGGAAACGACCAACTGAAAACGGTCGACTAAGCGACGGTGTGACTTAGATGTAGTTGCCTTAGGTTACTACTTGTATTTTGTGGAGTTCAATCTCCAGCACTCTTTTGTTCACAACCATTTTAGACTAGTGTTGTGATCTCAGTTGTTTAGTATGTCTTTATGTATGAAGTATGTTGTAAGTATTTGGGATATCATAAGTTTGGTGTATAGTATTGCTTAAAAAAAAAAAAATTATTCGCTGTGAATATTGCATAATGCTAGATGCATGTTAGGAACATTGCATCTTATATGTCATGAACAGGGGCAGGTAACCTTGTGTTGCATGTCCCGACGCTTCAGATGTCTGTCCGATCCCAAGCGAAATTTGTGGACGTCACATGGTGTTTCTGTCAGAGATGAACATGACAGAGTTTTGGCAACCTTGAAAGAGAAACAAGATTCATTACCAAACCCTTTGATAGCTAGCTGAGGCATTAGCAACACGTAGAGCAGCAAGATTTGGTTTGGAACTTGGCATGTATAGAGTTATTTTGGAAGGAGTTTCCAGAACTGTTGTAAATGAGGTGCAGCAGATGCAACAAAATCAGGGCTACTTTGGCATGATTAGTTTTTATTTAAAAGCAACATTAGATCAATGTGATGAGTGGAAGATCTACCGTATAAACCATGAAGGAAATTCAATGGCACATGAACTAGGAAAATGTGCATTACTTGTAACTGATTACATAGTAGAGTTGGAGGAAAATCCAAATTGTTTTCAATCCATGTAATGTTTATGTTAATCAATGAATGAGGTTATTTAAAAAAAAAAAGTTTGAAAAGGCCGAGTACATTTAGGTCCAGAGAATTGAAAATTTTTCAGAACGAATTTCAAACTTGCATTCTTCCATAAATATCTGTAATTTTACATCTAAATTTTTCATATGTTGCAATTAAGAGAAGATGTTGAACTATAGAAATGATCTATATATGAATTATAAAATAGAGTTATATATGTAAACCGTAAACTAAAATTTGTATTTTGCTGAATTATGTATAACAGTAACATTATAAATTGGAAATTCTCTCTACATTGGTAAAAAGAAGATGTAGCATATGGTACCTTGAAAATTATGGGACAGGATACAAGACATTCTCTCTACATTGGAAAGTAAGATTATGCATGTCTTTGGAGAAGGTAATGCAGGGGCAGATTTTCTAGCTCATTGGGCTTCGGATAAAAAATCTGGAATATGGGCGAATTTCAATGATGTTCCACACAAGTTGAAAGGGACATTGAAAGTTTACAAAATGGGCCTTTACGCCCTCAGAAGTTAGTATCTTGTGATGGTTGTTGCTTCTATTTTTATTGGTTTTCGTTGGATTATTGTTGGTCTTTGGTTATGAAGTGTTAGGTTTTTTTTCTTTTTACACTTGGGTTTTGGGTGTTTTTTAAATTCTTATCTTATAATGCCCAAGTGTTTGGTTATATCACGGTACTCCTTTGTCATGAGTGAGGGTATTTGAATAAACTTGAGGAGGGGTCACTTTTGGACACGTGGCCCCAACTCCTTTTTTTGTTTTTTAAAAAAAAAGGTAACCTTATATATTTAAAAGTTTTTAAATAATGCAATTGCATACAATGTAGCCATCTATCCAGTGAACATAATAATGTTTTGTTAAATATATTGCTTCCCCCAAATAATTACAAACTTTAATATCTATTATATTCTAATTTAGTAGCTAGTGAACGTAGCCATCTACTGTGAATATTATATTCTAATTTAGTTTCTTAAAATAAAAAAAGAAAAAAAAAATGTAGTTACCATAAAATTTAAAGTGAGACCAAATTCTAATTTAATGATATAAGAAGGATCTATTAAAACATTATTGACAATTTACAAGGCACCCATTAAGACTGGTCATTTAAAAGCACAGGCCAATGTGACTTATAAATTATAATAGACAAGAACAAAAGTATAAAAAAATTAAGGGAAATATACAAATTAGATAAGATTATAAAATATATGTATACTAGGAAAGGACAACGTGCCCTGCACGTGTGTCCAGTTTACTTTTGCATAATTTTTTGTTTTCTAAACAAAGAAATTACTTTAAAAAGTAGAATTAATGAATTATAGAAAAACAAAATTCAACTTATCATCTCATATACTATATAGTAACCTGTGATTTCTCATTTTTATCATTCAATTTAAACATATATATATATATTGATATTTAAATATGTGTGTTTACAAAATATGAAATAAAATATGCAAAATAAAATTGAAAAAAAACATGAGAAGTGAAAAAATGAAAAAAAAAATCCATACAAAATAAGTAGAAATCATGGATTTATACAAGTTAGAGTAAACCTAATATAAAGTTAATAAAAGTGAAAGATCCAGATTTAACAAATATCAAAAATTTTTAATCCAAAAAAGATGCTTAAACTTAAAATTTAATGAAAACTTAAATTAATAATGCAAATTTCAATAATAAAATTTCATAACAAAGTAAAAAAGGGTGAAAGTTTTTTTAAATAGAACTTTAACATGCTATATCTACTTATACTCATATTGCATCTACAAATATCTATATTATTAAAAACATATTTAAACAAAAAAATTATAAGAAGAGGAAAGATTGAGAGACAACTGCGTCAGAGTGTCAGAGACGGGAAGAGAGACATTGAGATTTGAGCAAAAGAAAAAAGAAGAGGAAAGATCTTGAGTGGATCACTATGATTTAAAGCAAAGGTCGTGAGAATTTATGAGCTCTATAGAGAGAGAGTGGGAGAGACTTCATTGAACAGTATATCCTATTCTCTCTCTAACGCCAATATCTTTGTGTTTGGTCACTGCTTACAAGCACTCATATTTCCTCTCTTGGATTTTTCTTTCCCAATCATATTCATTCCATTCTCTCATTTTCTCTCTCTTCAAGTGTCATCTACTTTGTCAAGTGTCATTTTCTCTCTCTTCAAGTGTCTTAAAAGGGTACTCTCAATGTCAAACATGTTCATACTCAGGACCAGCTTGCGGATTTGCTAACCAAGCCTTTGTCTAGACAGCGTACTGAAATTCTTAGATCCAAGATTGGCCTTACGGATGGTAGTCCCATCTTGCGGGGGCGTATTACGGAAGACTGCATAAAATCCTGCACAAAATCTGCCTAGCATTAATTCTGCCCAGTCAACAGTTTTCTATCCAAGTTTAGCATTCTAGTTGTTACGAATCCTTTCATTTATTGTAAATTATACTCCTTTAAAATTACAGCAAATGTACATATGAAGCAGTTACCTAAAATAGGTTTAGTCTCTATATATATTCCATTCAAATGTTAATGAAAAACTGTGGTGGTTTTTCCAATTAAATTACGTGTATCATGAGATTTTATAGTCCCTACATGCCTATTGTGGTTTATTTGAAGGGAAATGAATGATTGAAACTTTGAGGGGGAACTTAATGGATGAACTTGCTATTTGGCTTTTGTGATGGACAAAACTGTCATAAAAAATAAGCAAATCGTCACAAAATTTTTTTGTGATGTTTGAGACCGTCACCACGACTGTCACTTAAAAAGCGTTACAAAATATTTTTTGTGACAATTTACTGTTCAATCGTCATAAAAAGCTTTTTTTTTTTTTTGTGACAGTTGGAAGTCTTCCGTGAGATGTAAGGTTCAAATGTGATAGTTTTTTGTGACAGTTAAAAATCGTCGCAGAAAATAACCTTCGCACGTATAAAACGACATTCGAACGTTAACTCGATTGATTAACATTCGCACATAAAAAAATTGAAGTTTGTTGTTTTTGCTTCGCACGAATGATATTTACATTCGAACGAATGTTAACTCGAATACATTTGAATGTAGCATTCAGATGTTAAAAGAGAAGAATTTGAACGTAAAATTTTTAACGATCAGATGTTATTTTGTCGTTTGAACGTATTTATTCTAATCATTCGAACGTTTAGATTATTTGTGCATTAAAACGTGTGAACATAGTGCCTAACATACCGTTTTGTTCGAACGTTGATTCAAACGTAAAGCCATGTTCAAATGTTTATTGTTTTCATGCGAACGTTATTATCAAAAATAGTACTTTGATAAAATTAAAAAGTATACAAATTATTTCATATTACACCATAAATGTAACAACTAATAATGTCTTATAGAGTTGCAAAACTAGACAATAAATTTTCTAATAATGATAATGAAAATGATATATTGATCATTTCTTCTTCTTTCTACATCCACTGTGATCTTGCTGAATTGACATAACACGTTCCATCTGTACCGTCATCTCCCTCTGTATTTGCTCTTGGATTTCAATGCATATTCTCTCGTCGCGGTCCCTTTGTTGCTTCTACAAACATGTTTCTAAATCAGACTGTGTGATAAGAGAGACTTGAACTCCTGTTGTCTTGACTTCATCTGCTCAATTTCTTGGCGTGCTGCATCTAAATCTTTAGTAAGATTGTTAACTTTCAAAGTCGAGGTTTTGGAGGATGAACTGACATGCTTGAAAGATCGTCCCAAACCTCTTCCCAAACTAGACTTGGTTCTGAGCACTCGCGTGAATATGTCTATATCACTAGGAGAGGATTCGTAAGAGGCTGATTGGATCTCAATCATTTCTTCCTGCAATTACAACAGAAACACACAATAAGTAACATATTCAAATAAATGAGGAAGCAAACATAATATGAATTTACATGTTGCATAATCTATCCACAGAAAATAACTTCACTTACATAATTATCTTTAGTGACAGGATCAACTCACTCACTCTTCTCATCAGTGTGAGTAGTAGCATAGACATTAATGAGGAAAAAATTTTCAGGATCATCATGTATCTAACGAAACCACATTAATAATTTTAAAAAATAATGTTACTACTTAAATAAAAGAATAAAATTAATAAAAATGAGTGAGAATTAATATGTTTTCAATTACCATTTTATCAGCAAGACGTTAGAATGACTTTGAGCCAGCATGATGATGGATTGTCAAAGTCGTTCTATTCTGTACATTGACAGAACTTAAGTGTTGTTCGAGAAATTAACAATGTTAAAATATAATATATGAAACCAACATAGATGTAAATAACTTATAGGGAATAAATCTAGAATATCTAATAATCTGGATTTGCGAAAAGATCACAACATTTCTTCCAATCGTCTAACTTCATTTTTTGAATAGGGGATTAAATAGCCCATTCCAACGTCTCAAACTTCTTGAAGTGGTCAGGGTATTGTTCCTTATGATGCTGAAATAATGTAGCCATCAACTCGTTCACAGTTCGCACATATTTGATATGGCTAAAATTGAGGTCAAATTCATCCTAAGAAGTGAATTACGTAAAAAATATCAAATTAAAACATCTCTAAAAAAATTTACATTCGTATATAAACTCATAAGTACACGACTTCGAATGTGATCATTCATGTCATTCGGAACATTTCTCCATGATTGCACATAAAATGGGGCACAAGCTCGGACTAATGTGCCGATATAAGAGGAAAGTGATGCTACACTATTGCCCACTCCTCCAATGAAGTTATTAGGAATGTTAACCTTGATTTTTCCATACCTTCTATTTCTTTCCAGAGCAAGGCTATGCGTGTAGCAACGTTCGCGACGTGACAAGACATGAGCTAATATTTTTAAAATAATTAAATACAATCCCTAAAGTATTGAAATATAATTAATTATCAATAAAATTTCCGTACTGGTAGGTGTCGATTGGTTGTCTATCTCCAGTTTAATAACTTGTTCAGGAGCGGAGTCTTTAGTTGGGGAGTCATGAATGGGTTCGGGACTTGGGGGAAGAGGCACATTTCTTCATTGTCGTTTTGGTGGCATCCTTGAAAATGATTAATATTTAAAAAAAAAATAGTATAGAATTATTTATAAAAACTGTATTGTACTATCACCTATATAAATAAAATATTTAATATTTTTGTTCTTCATCTTCAAATGCATTTTCCATGCTTTTTTCAGAATCAACTTGAATAACATCTTTGTCATCATCATCATCTTCTTCTTCTTTGTCTTCTTTATCGATTTCCTATTTGGACTATTTTTCTTCTTCTTCAGGCTCTTCTTCTTCTTCACTTACTTAATGAATTGAATAATTATTTAATACGAATGGATCGAGATGTACGGGTGGGACATCATCTCTACATAAGAGGATTAGTTCAAATGCACCGAGATCAACAATTAAATTAATGCCCTCTCCATTTTCTTGGTAGGCCTCTATAATTGGAGTGTCATCTTCGTCTCTACTATGATCATGATCCGTTACCATTTTCGCATTATATATATTCCGAGGCATAAATTTTTGTATGACTCGCCAAGTTATCTAACCACTATCTTCATCAGCCCCTTTCATTAGATCGACCAAGTAATTGACTTGGGTAACTTGAGAAGTCAATACGAATGGTTCATCTTCATACCATTTATATGCAGTATTGACACTCGTAAAATGACTATCCCTATGTATCGAAACCCGACCACCGCCTATATCTCACCAATCACATTTAAAAACATATGTCACATTCCCACCAATGTATTTTAATCCGATAATGTCACGTATGACACCATAGTAGTCAATGTCATCTATTCCATGATTTCCCTCGACCAACACACCACATTTTTGCATCTTTTAATTATGTTCACGATCCATAGTATGAAATCTATAATCTCGTACTGTACATATAGTGTATTAAAGTGCTCTGTGTGAGGAATCACGGGTCAATGCATGCAATTCAGAAGAAACTGATGCGGGATCATTAGCACGTTGTTCCAAAATCTAACAATTGAAATAGTAACAAAATTATTACAAGTAAACAAGAATTAAAATGGTTCAAAGTGATTTTAAGTCATGGGACATTTAAAATGCATACTCATTGTTCAAACTATCCAAAAAATTCTTTTTCGAGTCTCGCTTCTATATTCTCTACGCTTTATGTTCTAAGTTTGTTCATGTACTCACTGTATGGAAGTATAAAAGAATAGAATATGTGCATTACATAACATGTTATATAATAATATTTTTAATTAGAATTATTCTACATATGCAACGACATATTTGAGATAGTCATCAATCTCCTGATAATTATTCAACATGTACTACTAAGCTTTTCCTAACTCTTCACCAATTAAGTTGTATCATGTTAGTGCACCTAAGGGCCGTACATTCTGAGAAAACACTGATAGCTCACGAGGGGGAGGAGCAGCAAGATCAACATTCCGCTCTTCGTGATTAAATCGTGTCTCAACACCACGAAGATATAGAGAGCAAAATGTCAATCATTCATCGTGTATATAAGTTATTGAACCCTTACCTTAGGCTTTATTCCCAACAGTGTGCTTCAATCTACCCAAATATCTTTCAACTGGATACATTCAATGGACCTACACCGAGCCACCTAACAGTACCTCTCGAGGTGCATGTATTGCTAAATGGATCATTACAGTGAAAACTGATGGTAGAAAGATCTGCTCAAATTTACACAGTATAGTAGTAATGTCTTCTTCCATCTTCCATAACATATCTCGATTTACGACCCATTTGCACAAATCCTTGAAAAACATGCAAAGTTCAGTTATGGTGACACGTACATTAGAAGTCAGTTTCCCACAAATTCCCATCGGTAACAATTTTTGAGAAAATACGTGACAATCATGACTTTTTAGTCCACTTATTTTCTAGTCATCAGGGCTCACACATCTACCGAGATTGGGCGCATAATCATTTGGCAACTTCACACCTTGCAATCATTTGTAAAAATCCATCCTCTTATCCTTTGTCATCGTAAAACATGAATGCGGCATAAGCACGCTATTACTTTCCGTTCGCAAATACAGATTATGTTTAATTCTACTCTCAAGATATTTCTTAGTCTTAATATTGTCCTTCATCTTTTTGTTAATGCTCATCAATGTCCCTGGAATATTTTCCCAAATATTATTCTCTATGTGTATTACATCTAAACTATGTCGCAACATTCATGATAGCAAATACGGCAAGTCAAAGAAAATTCTATGCTTTGTCTAATTCAATTCTACAACGCCTCGTTTTCTCTTATTCTTTCCCCGACTTTTGCCAAAATTATTCGCTCTAATATGTATTAGTTGTTCAACTTTCTCTTCCCAGACAACTCATTTGGTGCTCCTCAACTCTCCCATCAAATTTAGCACCCTCCCTACGCCATGCATGATTTGCTAACAGATACCATTGATGGCCCATGAAGCACATCGTCTGTGAATATTTTAACCATTCACTTGCATTTTCTTTATTACACGTGGGACCCGCTAACTTCCTTTTAGTACTCCAACTGAGAAGGTTCTCATATGCTGAAAAATAATTTATCGTTCACATTACTGCAACATCCATCTGAAAAGATGTCGAAGTATATGAATCAAAAGTTCTAACTCCTGTTTTCCATAGATATTTCAACTCTTCAATTAACGGTTGCATAAATACGTCAATATCATTCCCAGGTGATCTTGGGCCGGGGATAAGTAAAGTTAATAGAAAGTTTGGCGCCTTCATACACCTCCATAGTGGAAGATTATATGGAATCAATACTACGTGCCAGGTACAGTAACTTGTACTCATATTTTCAAATGGACTGAATCCATCCGTTGTTAGTCCTAGACGCACATTACGAGCTTCATTGCCAAACTTTGGGTATTGATCATCAAACTTTTACCACGCAAGTGAGTTAGCTGGGTGCCTCATAGATTCGTCATCCTCAACTCTTTTCTCCTCATGTCACCTCATATTTTGAGTTATTGTTTTACACATATATAGCCTTTGTAATCTTGGTTTCAGCGTGAAATAATGCAAAATCTTCACTGGGACAAGTCTGTTTTTCCTCATTCTCCTTCCAAAACAAAACACAACCATTCTTGCATGTATGTATGGACTTGTACTCAAACCCTAACTCCTTTCTCAACTGTTTCGCTTCATAAAAATTCTCCAGCAATGCAAAACCTTCTAGAAGCACCTCATTAAATAAGTCCAAAACCATGTTGATTACTTTTGTCGACATCCCACACAATGACTTAATGTGAAGCAGCTGCAATATAAATTACATTTTGCTATGTTTTGTACATCCAGGATAAAGTTTACGTTTTGCATTTCTCCACATTATAGAGAAATTCTCTGATTTAGTGCCTTGACCTCTTGAGGCATTCTTGTCCATTTCATCTATAAACATCACAGCTTCAATATTACCCAATACCTCCTCCATCTCATCCAGCTCATTAAGGTCATTTCGCTTAGTATCTTCATCCATGTATCACATATCAGTACCATGACCGAACATAACCTCGGTTGATTTTTCGTATGGCTCACCATGCAATACCAATCCGGTATATCCCAAATCCATACAATGTACAAATATATGACTTTCTACTTCATTCAATCATATAACACACACACACATATTTTTGCACCCTTGACATGGACACTTAATGTAACCTCGACTATCAGCAGAGGCAAGAGCAAAATCAATAAAAGCTCTAACTCCACGTACATACACAGCATAGTTCTTTCCAAGTTTATCTCCAAGACGCATCCAACTTTTATTCATTTCTAAAAAAACCTATTGATTAGTATAATGCAAACTAATTCTCACTGCTCTTTAGATCTTCGGCAGTTGGTCCTATCTCATTCTATATTATATCATCCATATTGCACAAATTTTGTCATTCTTCTACTTTCCACGTTAGTAGAAATCTCGGTAGTACCTTTATATAGTTCTTCAAGTATACATGTTCACAGAGAGGTTCACAGAGAGGGATTCTCACATTGTGAACAGTGTATCCGAAGAATAAATGAGGAAGACACCGAAATTTCATATTAAATGTGCAAAGTAGGAGTAACAAAAATTTGCAATATAGATAATATAATAACAAACTGTTCACACTAGACAATTCAGGAATTAGTGAACACCTGAGTGTACATTAATTCCCAAACGCATTTAAGATTATTCACGCAATGTCACACAAAATCTAACAAATAACATATACATATATACGACACACAAGCTAATTAACAGAGTTTTTTAACTAAGTATGTTATTTCTTACTTAATACTTTTTTATCTAATTTTTTTATTTACTAAGTATGTTATCATGAATTAGCTTTTTGTTTAATATCTTATTAATTAATTTGTATTAGTATATATAAATTAAATTCAAGTTAAATCTATTATTTAATTATTAGTTATTTTACTTTTATTAGTTATTTACTAAGTATGTTATTTCTTACTTAGTACTTCTTTATCTTATTTGTTTTATTTACTAAGTATGTTATCATGAATTACTTTGTTTTATTAGTTATATAGTATAATCTAGTATCTTAGCGCAATATAGTATTTGTTAAATTAGCTTTCTGTATAATATCTTACTAATTAATTTATATTATTATATATAAATTAAATTCAAGTTAAAGCTATTATCTATTTATTAGTTATTTTATCTTAATTAAAACTATTATTTACCTAATTGTATCTTCTACATTCACAATATTAAAAATTTCAAGATATTTTTTCAATTTCTTTTTTTTTTTAAATTCATAACATATTCACAATTAAATACCAATACATTCACAATGTATTCATAACATATTCTTATTAAATTCACAATCCATTATCTAGCTAACTACATATTCACAATATCCAAACATATTCAAAATCAATTATCTAACATTTTCACAATCAATTATCATCCAACATATTCACAATATCTAAAATTATTAAGCCCATATATTGATTTCTTGAACCTAAATACTAAGTGCCCTTTTTCTTTTTCTGAGTAGCCTTATGGTTGCTCCATGCAAACCTCTTCATCCCCGGCACCAAACATATCATATTTTTATTAGGTCCTGTGTGTTTCTGTAATCCAGAGAGTTATAGTGTAGAAGAAGATCAAACTCGTCCCCGGCACCCTCATTAAGTTTTATCATAGGAGAGAAGATTTGGGCAGGCGTTTGGATTAATTAATAGGAATAATTTGTTAGTTATCATCTTCAGGGCGTATATAAATTTCTTTTATTTTCTTTTCCTAGCCTTCGTTTTCTTTTTTTCCCTCTATGTAACGTGCATGGCGCCTTAAGTTGCCAATAATGGGAATGAGATAAATGGGTTTTTCTTTTCCCTTTTTGGGTTCTCGATATCCTTAATTTAAGCCTTTATTTTTTGGTTCTAGCCTATATATGCTTAACTTTTCAATGGTGTGGATTTTTTATTTTTATTTTTTAATGGCATCATTAGTACTCATGTGATATGTATAAGGCCCTTAATACTAGTGGGATCATGGAAAACTCTTAGATTGTTTTAATCATGCAAATCTTTTTATAATAATTGAGTTCTATTCTCCGTTTTGTTATTACAGTAAGAGGTATATTTACAGCACAATTCTTGGTTTTTTAGGCAAGTTGGGTGAGAAATATAGATTATAGGTCTTAAAGGTTTGTTTACTTAATTTGATTCAGAGCTCTTGTATTTTATTTCATGGTGGAGACCGTTTGGCCCTGATCCTGAAATTACTACTTTTAGTGTGGTACACAGTTTTTTTGGTGGTTTGCATTGTTTCCTAATTGATCATGGAGCCTTAGTACGTCTAGTTCAGGTTCCACTCTTCCAGGCTTTGAATGGAATGATCTCTCTTACTCTAAGGAGGAAGAGTTTCAACCAGTCATCCTCAAAATAGTTAGGTGAGTAGTCCAACAATATGGGATACACCTAGCTGGACTTTTTTTGCTTTATTATTATATTATTATTATGAACTCTGACATGTAATGATCAATAAAACTTAAAGGAAACGATAAGTTAAACTAGTGATGGGTGATAAGGACTTGGCTATTTAAAGTAAACTCTTATGGTGATATTGTGGTGAAGGTGAATTCCTGTTTGTTATAGACTGCATTTTCTTCATCCTTACTGCCTCATGTTTTGAAGTATTCGCTTTTCATGTTATTCATTGAGGATTTACTTCTTTAATTTTGTTCCTCTCACTTATTTTTCTAAGGGTGCATTTTGTAATGCATATAGGATTGAGGAAGAGCTCTTGATCATTTGCTAAATTTCGTGTTGCAGGATTCACTGAGGAGACTAGAAGTCTGGGTGATATTTGGAAAACTGTTGCAGACAGTGATCTTATGCTGTTGCTGATATCCCATGCAGCACAAGAGAGAGCACAACATAGGATTTTCATTTGGCATTATGTAATAGTCGTTGATCATGATAGCATAGCATTTATGCCCAGTGTTTGAAAAGTGCAGAATCCATTTTGGTATTTAATTCGTTGCTAGGGATTAAACAAGTACTACTTGTTTAGAATCGTGCAAATGTTTTGATGTAGGAGTGATATTCTCTTGCAAGTTTGTCGATTTGGATTGTTTTCCTTAGGTGCATGGCTATTATACAAAGTTTTAGACCACTTGTAATTGAGCTAATTTTTCCTCATTTTATAAAAGCTAAGACCATTGATTGGTTAATAATGTTATAAAGTCTCATTCTCGTAGACGCTTAGTGGAAAAAACGACAGGGATCCCGTATCCATTGGGTTGGGTCAATATGTTGCTCTTAAGGGACATGGTTCGAGTCTGGTCAGGTCCAAACACGACTCGGACTGGTTGGGTTGCATGCCTATCCTTGTCTTAAAAATTTATGTACAATCGATTCTTTTACACCTTCAAGGCTTTTTGACGAGATCCCAAACTTGATTCTGGTCCATGGATTTCAACTCTTATTTCATGGAATCAATCCATTTACTAGAACCACTTCTTTCTATGACTTGTGAAAATGTTACTAGATCTTCACTTGTCCTAATGCCAAATTAGATTTTCGGAGATACACCATGTAGTGCTCCGAAATAGTAGGTTTCTGATATCTCTAAGATCTGTGTAAGACTAATTGTTTTGGTGACTCCATATTTGGTTCATCAGTAGTATTCTCATTTCTAAATGAGTGATCGTTTAATTAACTCCAAGGTATCATTATGATGTTCAATTAAAGGAATCACCATCTTTTTTAAGGTTGCAGGTACATGGACATTTACTTGTACCTCCTCATTAATCATATCTATGGACTCCATGCTCACATTGATCTCTCCAATTTCAATGAATTTGGCATTTTCTGTTTTCACTCTTCTTGGACTACAGTTAGGATAATAGAATTCAATTTCTTTTAATGTGGATTGTAAAGTCTTTCTTCGGCTGGGCAACCCCAAACATGCATGTGTAAACTTGGTGTCCTACATGTCCATAGCTTGAAAGGAGTTTTTTGGAATTGACTTACTAGGAACTATATTTGAGATATACATTGTCGTCTTAATAGCTTCACTCCACAATGACTTGGGTAAGGTAGAACTATTTACAGACTTCTTACCATACCCAATAAAGTTCGATTGCTCCTTTCAACAACACCATTCTGTTGGGGCATTCATGGCATCGTGTATTGTGCAAAAAGGCTATGCTCTTCAACAAGTTTGGTGAATGGCCTAGGCTTACGACCCGATTCATCATACTTTCCTGCATAGTACTCTCCACCTCGATTTGACCTCATGATTTTTAATTTTCTAACTCACTTTCCACCTCTATGAGAAATATCTCAAGTACTAAAATAAATTGAGATTTCTCATGTAGGAGATATATATACCTAAGGGAGTAACCGGTTTGATTTGGTCCGGTTTTGGACATATTTTAGAACCGAACCGGTATATACCGGTTTTGAGATTTGATGAACTGATATCGAACTGGTTACAACCCTAAACATGTACTTTTGATTTTACCCGTTCCGGTCCATTTCGGTCTAATTTTTTCAATATATAGAGAGAGAGTATATAATAATATAGTTATAATATATTATAGTATATTATAATATATATTACAATTTTTTTATAGACTATAGTTATAATATATAGTTATTTATATGAAAAATGATAGGGATCCCGCTGGGGGATCCCATTGGAGCATCCCACTACATGTTTTTTATTTTTACATAATTTTTTAACACTTTTCAATATTTAAAAAAAAAAATTTAAAGAACATTTTCTGAATCACTAAGCTAAAAAGACAAAAAAATTGGAGCGGGATGCTCCAATGGGATCCCCCCGCAGAATCTCTAGCATTACCCTATTTATATAGGATTTTAAAATTTAATATTATATTAATTAGTAATTTATCATATAATACAATATTATTTTATATCTAATTATATATTAAAATCATATATAATATAAAAAATCATATAAGAAATATTTATACAATATAAAAAACAAATAAATACGTATATATATATGAATGGGTCCGGTCCGGTTTAGTCTAATGTTAGAAAAAGGAAAATTGGAACTAGATCGATTTTAACTATTTTTAATAAAAATAAAACTATTACCGAACCAAACCGAACCCAAAACCAGACCAAACCCACTGGTTCGGTTTGGTCTAGTTTGGTTTACCTGTTCACCGATTTCTTTTTCACCCCTAAATATATCCATACCTTGAAAAATCATCTATAAAAATGATAAAAAACACTTTTCTCCACCAAAATATTTTGTGGAGAATGATCCACCTATATCTGTGTTGTATTATTTCAAGAAGTTCTTTATTTCTTGTGGCCCCTTCTATAGTATGTTTAGTCTACTTTCCTTTAATGCAATCCACAGACAGTCCAAGATTAGTAAGATCTAAATGCAGAAATATCCATTCTTTTACTAATCTTTGCAACCTTTCTTTGGAAATGTGTTACAATCTATTATGCCACAATTCATAAGAATTTTCATCTATCATGTTTCTTTCATTTCCAATACATATTTCATGTGATTGGATATAAACATTTTTTACCAAGTTATTGTTAAGGCAAAATCGATAAAGACTAATTAGAAAGAAACCTAAAACCAATAGATGAACAAATTGAAACTACTATTATGAAATCAAAAGGAATAACTATCAGTGGCAACTCTGGATAGGTAATCAATTATGCCTCATGGAAGACACAAAAACTGTGTGATGAAGCTCTAAACAGTAACCCATACTCAAAACTAAACGAAAGATTCTTATGGCTAAACCTTCAGCCTTATTCTCATTTCCCATACAAATAACTTGCTCACCTGGTTTTGGTGTTTGGCTTATAAGGTATCCCTGCAAGGTAATGAAAATATGAACATTAGCACCAAAATCTAACCAACAAGAGTTAGTAAGAACATTTACAAGATTTGATTTGAGACATATAAAGGGAAGAGACTTATCCTTCTTTTCAAACAAAGCTTTACATTTCAAACACTTGGCCTTCATATGTCCCCGTTTCCCACAGAAGTGGCACTTGCCACTATTATGTTGGCCCTGATTGACTTTCCCAGACTCCTTTCCATTTGGTGGTCAAGTTTGCTTCATTTTGCCAAAATGATGCATTTTCTTTCAAGCTTCTTTAGTTACGAAGTTATCATAACTAGTAATGTCCTTGTTGTTTTAGTCTTGCTTCCTTCTAAACTACCATACTTGCCAGCTCATTCACATTCACTTTGGCTTTAATAGAATTATAATGCATCTGGAATGGACCATACTGAGGTGGCAATGAGTTCAGAATACACTAGGGAGTGATTTTTTAATATTTTCGGTTATGGTCCTTGTCCTTAACATCAGAATCAACTTGTTTGATCTCTCCTGCAACTTAAATGATAATCTCACATCCTTAACTACTCATAGTGATGGGTGGTGGTTTCAGGCTTGTAAGAGATGAGTCCAAGTCAAGAACTCCTAAGATAAATCTGACTTGCTCAACCCACTAAGAAAGATTAGAGCCATTCAAAATGGAAATAGATGAAGTCTATGAATGCAATGATGTTGGTATGCTTACTGTAAGAAATAAAATTGTGGTGTCACATAATACTTTGAGTTAGATACTCATAAACAATAATTTGGATTTAGACAATCATGGATGAACTAAAGATGTCATTAAGATTTCTCCTTTGGGAGTGAATCTACATACACAATGTTCTTACGAATATTAAATTTTGTGGATGAATTAGTAGTGTCATCAAGATCGTTCTTTGCGATTTGATCTTGACACACAACTTGTTCACCCTAACCTTACTTTGATGGATAAACTAGTAGTTTCATTAAAATCCCTCATTTGAGAATGAAACTTGATACAAAAAATTTTTCCCTCCATCATACCCATATTAAGAGGCATGTTCTTTACGTTGCCAACAACCATTGTTTCAACATCGGCGTTGGTATTTTTACTATTTTTGTTAACAAACAATGGGAAGACAACATTCACGTTGGTCCAAGAATCGTAACAATGCCAAAAACACAACATCAAGAGTAAGCAAGCCCTTCATTGTTTTTTTTTTTTTTTTCATGTTTCTAGTACAGATCACTAGTTGCCGAAAATTGAGAGACAAGAGTTTGAGAGTTTGAGAGAGAGGAATGGGAGGGAAACTTGGTGTGTAACGCCCCGTTTCCGGAGATCCAGAGAGTTAGCTCTTCATACCTAATAGCAACTTAAATAACACAACTATAAAATTTAGAAAATTTCATAAAATATTAATCCATTTAATCAATCCAAATATCTAAATTCCTCCATGGGAATAATAAAGAAATTCACAATAATATAAATTAGAAATTCTCCGAAAACTTGAAAATATCCTTAACTCACCAAATCAAAATACCTGAAAAATAAATCAGTTTACTAACTACGACTCTCAATTAAACACTTGTACCCTCAGACACTTATTTCATTACAATCATCACGCCTTACTAAAACTTCCTACTCTTGTTCTCCAGCTGAACCATCAAAATTATTTGAAAAATATATGGAGATAAGGGGTGAGTTATCAACAACCCAGTAAGCAGATGACATATACTAGTGTGTAAACATGAGCATTTACAGAGTTTAGAATGCAGAATCAAAGTATTTTTTTTCAAAATGCAGCATCAGAACATGTTATAAAAAATATCAGAGCGAAAGTTTAAAAATATTGATAATCAAAATCCCTTTGGCATAACATAAACTGAAACATAACATCTTATCTTCTTATATCCGAACAAATATCATGTTTAACCCCCGTGGTAGGGTTATGTAAACCCCGGTAGCTAACTGAGCAGAAATAGAATGTGAATCTTCCTCTTATTCATTCTCGGAGCCCCAAGTGTGCATATAGAGAAGACCACGCAGAAAACCACTCTGTTTCCAAAGTGGGTGCACTAGAAACAGAAAAGTTGGTACCAACCTGAACAGAGGCTACAGTTTTACACTGGTGGTAAGGTCAGAATGAAACAGAAAAAGAAACAGAATGTTATGCCAGAGGTTTTCAGAAATCAAATAAGATCATATTAGAGTATAGAAAATCTTTAGAACAAAATAAAATCATATCACAAAACATAATTTATGTACAAAATTTTATATTCGCTATCTTTTTTAAAGTTCAGAAACAGAATGTAGAAAATAAGCTCATGTCTACACCAGTCCTGACAGAAAATATTTTCTTCTTAAACAAAATCTCATGAGTAATCCAGAACAAATAACTGAGGTAGTTAAAATTTGTTTTCATAACCAAATATGTATATTTTTCAAAAATAACCTTAGCTCATTTTATTTTAATGCAAAGTCTAGTATAGGAACTCCACTTACCTGGACTTCTTAGCTTTTTCAAAATTTTTCTCAAAAAATGTTGAACAATAATTAAACGTCACCTAAACAATAACTACATAATTCTTGTAAATTTTCAATCTATCACGTATTTCAATATATAAGCCTAAATTTCTAAAATAACTTATTTAATTCATCATAACCTAAAATCTCATAACCTCAAATTTTAAATCATCGTTTTCTAAACTCATCAATGCTAATTTAATAAGTACTTTGACTAAAACATTTAAAAGTTTGACCTATTTATTTTTGAAAACGAACTATAAAGTTTAATACTAGATAATATAAGTATCCTAAAATATTTTAAAATAAACCATAACTATTTTTAAATAGACTAAATCATATCTAAAGTGTAAAAATAATATTACACCAATATATTTATTCTTAAAATAAATCTTTACTTAATAACATGTTAAAATACTTAAATGATTTTCTGTAATTAAAATTAAAAAAAAGAGTTTATTAACACATAATAAAAATTTTAAAACACCTTAGCATAACTTGCAGTTCAAAGGTTAAAAATGTAATTAACATAATTAGCGTAAAATATAGCTTAGAAGCATGAAACACACTTACGTAAAACCAAATTCTTTGAATAATGCAGTAGCCACGTACGCGATGGAGGTTCACCGTGAAGAGTGGAGCTGCGACAGAGTTGGATGCAGTGGGCAGTGGTGGTTACTACGCCGTTGCACTGGAAGAGAGAGAGTAGTGAGAGAGAGAGAGTGTGGTGAGCGAGAGACGGAGAGGAGAGTGGGTGCATTCGGTGGATGCTTACCGAGAGGAGAGTGACGAACCTGGATGGAGGGCAGTGCCCGACGAAACTCTCTGTGCGGAGGCGATGTCGTGGAGGAGGTTGGCGGCGTAGGGTGGCAGGTTGGTTGCACACGATGGGTAAAACTACTTCCTCTGTTTCGGGGGTCAAAAATTGAGTATTTAATGGGTGTGTTTCCTTCAACGGCTAGGGGACACTGGTGGTGGTCTGGGCAGTGGTTTACGTGGGGTGCACTGGTGTAGAGGCAGTACAGACAACGGAGGGCTAGGCTGCAGAAACTTCACGTGGGGTAGCTGCGGCGTCGGTTTAAAATAAGCGAAAGGAGGGTGATGCGGCCTGGAGTGGGTGTCTCTGCGCTTGACGAAACTCGGCAGCGTGACCCACACTCTGTGCTTAGGTGGTTGGCTTTCCATGGTGGTTCTGATCCATGGCCATGAACGAAGGTGGTGTGGTGGTTGTGGTTCACGGTGCCCTCCAAGAATGCTCTGTTTTTGGGAAATAAAACAGAGGATTTTAACTCGGTAAAAGTCGTGGGTTGCTGTTTCCCGTGGATGTCGAAAGTGTTTTCCAATGGTTACTGTGGGCGTCAGTTTTACGTGGAGATGGAGGTGGCGGTGCGAAGGAGTTTGCTGCGAACGTACAAGGATGTAGGCTATGACTGAGCGGTGGTTGAGGCTTACGTTCACCTGGTTTGGGCAGCGGCGTCATGGAAAATAAAATCGTGTTGTGTTACGGCTTGGCCAGCTGTTGGGGTGCTACACGACTTGGTGTGCGAGAAACCAAGGGGATGGAGGCTGGGGCTTGCGATTCTGCAACAGGGGGAAGTCGTGGCTGGCTACACTTGGCTGGGCAAAGAATACCCTAAGGTGGTGTGGCAGCAAGTGTTTGGCTAGTTTCTAATAGCATGGGATAATATTTGTGTGTCTATATATATGTGAGGTGCAAACTCTAGAGATATGAGGGAGACATGCGGATGAAAAATTGAGTCGTGCGTGTACATGGAGTGGATAAAAATACACTAGAGATGTGCAAGAACATGCATGCCATGGACGAGAGGAAGACTTAGGGGTGAAAAAGAAAATAGACGAAAAAAATAAAACGTGTGGAAAAGTTAATGTGTAAAAAAAATAAATAAATAAAAAATATTTAAGCTTGATTGGATCCGGATGTTATATGATGTGTGCAGTAATGAAAAGAATAAAAAAGATTGACATGACACGTTAGTTTGTAGAAATTTTGTGTGGAATTATTTTGTGTCTCTAGTGATTTTGTTTATCTAATCATTACCGGGCTAAGTTAAGGTTATTAGTCTACTGTGTTGCAAAATTTTCAATATTTTAAATCTAATTGTAGGTACGGAATTAATATTGAGATTATAGAATATCTACAACATGTAGGTTTGATATCAGGTGCTAAATATTTTAATATGAAACATTATGATCTTCATTTTTTTACGATCCACGATATTAAATAATAACAGTTAAGAAAATATACCTCCCCATTGTAGTTCGGTAGAGAATTCTAATAGAGTCTTGATCGATCATTTCTGTCGAGGGCTAGCTTGTGCCTTTTCATATATATGAATTGATGCCAAGACCTTAATATATATCGGTAGTAGATGAACGTCAATGTATCTATTTGATATTTGTGTTAGTGCAATCACTTGATTAGGTAGCGTATAGCTAGGTTAGCATTTTGTCAAATTTTGAGCCCAAGAAATATTCTTGACGTATAAACTTCGAATTCATGATGTTAACAAAGAACGAGTTTTTACAATTGAATTAATTTACAATATGGTAAGCAAAAAGTATTTTCTCGGTCGTCTGTCCATATTCTGATATTTAAGCACCATCCTTGCAGACTTTTGCCTGCATCTTCTTCTAACATAAATTCTAAGGTTGTACAGGAACCTACCGGACCGACCGTCTTCGACGTGGACCGGTCACCGGATTTAGGAACTAGCCGAAATTGGTGAAGAACTGGTCGGCGGGCTAGAGGATTTGAGGGAAAATCAATGTCGGCGGTTCGGCGCCAGTTTGAACCCTTGGGAAACCGCTGAACTGGCTGATCCTTTCTGTTTTTTTAATATATGTATATAAAACGGTGCCGTTTCACTTAAATGAGTGAAACGGCATCGTTTTTCCAACTGGAAGTTAAAAAAAAAACATATAGAATGGTGTTATTTGTCTTTAAATCAACCAGTGCCATTTTGAATTAGGTTTCATTAACCCTCCCTCTTCTTCTTCTTCCTTGGCGTCTTCTTCTTCCTCTGCAACCCTAAACCCTAAGCCTTCTACTCTCACTCGACAATTGACTCGACATCCGTCCTCCATCATAGAGACGCCGACGACAGACGAAAGAAACAGACCACGCCACATTGAGACCGATAATATCAATTTTCTCTCTCCAATTGAGCGGTTTTAGCAGATGCTAAGCTCCCATAGCAGACATCGGTGGGGTCTCGGTTTGGCTCTGAAACTGACGCCGAAACCATTAGTGTACATCCCTAATAAATTCTTGGTGCGGGGGAGAAAACTTTAGAAAGAAAATTTATAAGGAAAAAGTTTTTGGCAATATCACTGGCCTGCCTTTCTCTACGCGGTACTCTAGACATTGGATGGAAACTAGGAGAAAAA
Organism: Juglans regia; assembly: GCF_001411555.2. Classification (NCBI taxonomy): domain Eukaryota; kingdom Viridiplantae; phylum Streptophyta; class Magnoliopsida; order Fagales; family Juglandaceae; genus Juglans; species Juglans regia. Next base: position 5,977,814 of record NC_049902.1, on the reverse strand, counting down.
ATCCACTCAAAGTTCTTGTCCAAATCTCAAAACCTTAGGGAGAAGAGATATATATAGATATACAAATCGAAACCTACAACATTTGTGTATAAACATGGAATGACTCAACGAGGACACCATGAATTTAAGTAAAAATAAAACATCTTAGATGCTTTCTTTACTAAATGTTCGGTTTAGTGAGCATGTGGTAGAATTGCTTATTCTTGTTTATGTTAATTTACCGCAATATTATGCCTTTTGTGATTTAATATCTCATTTCTGAGATATATTTTTTTTTAAATATTTTAGAAGGTCGATTAAAGTAATAGCACTGTTGTGCATGTGCAAGCATGCTTGAGCACATAAGCTAGAAGCCTAGAATTAATGTAATTGATAGGATATAGTTTATATTGTTCATCTGCTAGCTAGCTAGGTGCATGGACCCCCTCACATGAAGAAACACTACACGAATATTTGCTGTAGTGAGTGTTCATGTGAGGAACCGTGTACACGCATTTCTCCTCAATAAAAGGATTGAAGAAACAATTTATATTTTTTTGAGTTTCATATATAGGAACAGTTAATTATTTGATAGTTTTAGAGTATAGATAAGGAGGTGTTCCTACCTTATTATCATATATATGATGTCATGATATCATTCAACTAAATTGCTTATATAGCAAGTAATTTTTAATGATAATATTAATTCGTGATAGATTGAAGTATGGACATGTCCATACTTCAGTGCTCAATGATGCTTCACAATTCCTAACATCGATTCTAGCTTCATGTTATAATTATCTATTCACGACGATATAAATAAACCTCGAATTAAAGTATTTTCATGGAAGTGTATTTAAGCATCATCCTTGACTTATATGTACCTGTTTGATCATCGATCTTTTCTAACTTAAATTTTGGTTGGGAGAGAAAACTTAAAACAATTGACGAATAAGGCTCCGTTTGGATTCGCAAAGTGTTTCATCTTATCATTACAACTTTTTCAAATTTTCACACAAAATGTAATAAAAAATTCAACTTTTTTAAATCTCAATTCAATTTTTTCAAATCACAAAATAATAATAATATTAAAAAAATAATATTCTAATAATATTTTTTTCAACTTTCATATTTTATCTAAAACCATCTCATATCATTTGATCTGAATCCAAATCAGCCAAGTCTTTTCTCCATCGACTCTAGCTAGCTAGTTGGATGGCGAGCAGCCGTGGATCGAGTACTTAAAATATTTGACCTCCCTCTCTTTTAGGGTAGGTTTGGATAGTGAGATGATAATTTTTAGTTTTAGATGAAAGTTTAAAATATTATTTTTTAATATTATTATTGTTTTGAGATTTGAAAAAATTGAATTGTTTATTATATTTTATATGAAAATTTAAAAAAATCATAATGATGATCAGACGAGACGAGATGAGATGAGAATTTTATGTCTCATCCGGCCACTTGTGTTTGTTATCATTTCCTCCATCTCTAGCTTGCGTGTTTTCTTTTATTTCCTTTTTGTACTTTTTTTAACGGACTTTACAAACAGTTCCTAAAAATATAAACGTGGAACGTAAAATGGAGCTACTGAATAAGTTATGATCACTTTTCAAAGTGCTCGATCGTGGGGAAAAAATAAAAATTGAGCAACAATAGTAATGAAATAAATAAAATCTTTGTGATCACCATTGTTTTGTACGTCTATTTATGCGATGCAAACCTAATAAAAGAAAGTAGTACTTTATGATCACTTATTTTGATAATAAAAGAAAGTATATAATAGCGTAGTTTATTTTAATAATATTCCAAGGTTTAGGCTTTGGAATCATAGAACTAGAAGCTTGCATGGTACACATATATTTGGATGAGTT